>NW_011888792.1:872187-917357 GCF_000151845.1 Pteropus vampyrus | reverse complement strand
GAGAGAAGCCTCAGAATAAACCAAAACTGACAACATCTTGATCTTGCACTTTTAGCCTCCAGAATTGCGAGAAAATACATTTTTGTGGTTTAAGCCACCCAGTCTGTGGTACTTTTTTATGGAAGCCATAGCAAACACAGGAAGCTATCTGATTTGGTTAAAAATCTCAAGTAAAAGTAGCTTTCTGAAGAAATATAACTTCGTTACCTCTAAAACTTGTAATGGCAAGAATAAATCAACAAAGTATCCCTAAAATTCTTTAAATACTACATAGCAGTTTTAAAATTCTGTAACAAAAATAGATAGATAGATACAGACAGACAGACAGAATAAATTTCTGTAACAGAATTAATCACACAGGTCCCCCCCAAAAAACAAAATTTAAGGAACAGTGTCCATACTATTTTAATACAAGATACGTTGTTATAGAGTTCTAAGACATGCAAAATTTTTGTTTAAATAATTAAATACTTACTTCCTTCCTCGAAATAATGGGGAAGTTGAGGTCTGTATTGGACTGACATTTCCATACGTCAACTGCTGTAATGACACGGCTCTAGACAAGCTACCAAAAATAAAGAACAGTAGTAATAAACATTTTTTTCCTTAAAAACAACAACAAAAAAAAACAATTTCAGAAAAACTAAATATTTTACTGATCAAAAGAAAACAAGACATAATGGACATAATGACATTTTCTCTAAATTCAAATGTTTCACATAAAAAGGGTTGTGTAAAGTAGAAAACGAAGTTTACAAATGATATGGGCCAAAATATCACCATACTTACTCTGTATTCTGAAAGTTGAATTGTGCATCTATAAGCTGCTGGTGTGAATAAAGAGTTGGTGACAGCGCAAAGAAGTTATGTTGTTGATGGTTTGGAGTGAAAGGCGGGCGACCCAAAATTGAGTTTGGGAACATGCTCTTGTTCACTAAAAGTGAACATGTATTCTTCCACCTAGAATAGTTTTAAAAGACAAATTATTATAGCTTAAAGATATTGAACCCTTTTGGTAACTAGTATCTCCTATTTAAAACACTTAGTCACCAAGCTATGAATTTCATTTACAAAGTTATTTTTAAAAGTTTAAATAAATCTCTTAGGTCATACTATTGTAACAAGAACTTACTAATAATGAATTTTAAATATAAGTTAATTACAGTATCATTATAGTATAATAACCATATGTAAAATATATGTAAGTTTCTAATTTTCTGATGAATTTACCCTAATAAATTTACCCTGTTATCAATAAACCTTTTAGAAATTAAGTTATCACCATATACTCTAATTAAAAAGAAACTACTCAAAACAGACATTTAATGAAACTCTACAGATTCTTACATTTCCCAATATAATTTATTTAAAGATATGAACCATCAAATGACAACCTGATTCCTATGATTTAGATATTATAGATCTGATCGAACAAGGGAAGGAATTTGTATTGCCTAATAACTATTTATAAAATAGCAAGAGTCTCCTCAAAAGTCTAAATAACTTATATAAGGACTTCCAATAAAAGAGGGCTTGTTCCACAAGAATGGGGAAAACTTGTATACGAAGCAATCAGAACCATTCACTAATTCTTTTGCAATAACCGATCCCAAAAAGCTATAAATTTACAAAGAGTAGGGGGAGGTATCAAACTGAAAACAAATATTTAGTAAAGTCTACAAAGTGAAAATAGAGTCCCAAGCACATCTTTCCAAAGCATGCAATTAGAAAATTCATCTATGGAATAACTGAAAAAGAAACCATATAATATAGTATCTAGATAACCTATATAACATAGTAGCAGTTTTTCACCAAGGAAAAGTTAAGCCTGCTAACAAGTACAGTGAAGCCTACTACTGAATCGCCCACCCATGCACATAGAGCTTCCAATCAGAATTCTAATAGGTCTCACTTAAAATAGATATCATGGGTCACCAAAAGGGGGGAAAAAAAAAAAAAAGAGCTGAGAATAAACAGAACAATGCCAAGAACAAATGAAAACTCAGAAAGAAAGAAAGAAAGAAAGAAAGAAAGAAAGAAAGAAAGAAAGAAAGAAAGAAAGAAAGAAAGAAAGAAAGAACGAACGAACGAACTCCATAACTAATGAGAAAAACTGCTTACATAAAAAAAAAGAATATGCTGTTTAAAAAGCAGAAAGGGCTCTTGGAAATCACAAAATTGAAAGCAGAACTACCCAGCAGAAAGTTAAAAGACAGCACTGAGGAAATCTCTTAGAACAAAAAGGAAAAATAGGTTGAGGGCAGAAGGGAAACAGGACAATATAGGAGAGAAAATATAAGAAAATCAAACTATGTTGTCCAACATCTAATATAATAGAAGCTCCAAGAACAGAAAAAAATAAAGTACAAATAAATAAAACAAGAAAATTTCCAGGGCTGAAGAACACCAATCCTTAGATTTAAAGGATCCAATGAGTACAAAGCACAGTTTTAAAAAATAATACATATCAAAGTATATTATGGCAAAATTTCAGAATATCAGGAAAAAGCTTATAAAATACTAGAGGAAGAAAATGTTAAAAACAAAGGGCTAGTAATCAAAATGACTTTGAACTTCTCAAAAGCAACACTGGAAACCACAAGACAGTGAAGACAATGCCTTCAAGTCTCTGAAGGTAATGCTCTTGAGGCATAACTTTATACCCAGCTATACTATCAATGCAAGGGAGAATAAAAACATTTTTAGACATGTATCAAAAAAGGAAATAAAACCTAGGACCTAGGAAAAGGAAGATCTGACACAGAGCACAAAATTCCCCAGGATGATGTTAAAAGAAGCTAAAATTAGAGGAGGATAGAGGGCTTCAAGAAAATATCCACGGAGGGAAAAAAACGTTAATCTGTAGATTACCTAATGTATTTGACCACAGAGAACAGTTCTGCTGAAGGGCAGAAATAATTACAGGAACAAAAAACATCAAGCTAAAAACAAAAGGAGGCAGAGCTGAGTGGTGCGGCAAGATGGCGGACAAAGAGAAGAAGAAGGAGAGTATCTTGGACCTGTCGAAGTACATCAACAAGGTGATCCAGGTGAAGTTTCAGGGAGGCCGCATAGCCAGTGTAATCCTGTAAGGGTTTGACCCACTCCTCAACCTCATGCTTGATAGCACCATTGAATACATGAGAGACCCGGACAACCAGTACAAGCTCATAGAGGACACCCTCCAGCTGGGCCTGGTGGTGTGCAGGGGCACCTCCGTGGTGCTCATCTGCCCGCAGGACAGCATGGAGGCCATCCCCAACCCCTTTATCCAGCAGCAGGAGGCCTAGCAGGCAAGGATGGCGAAGATGGGCGCCCTTGGACTTGCAGCTGCCCCTGGAGGAAGAGGACTTTCTTTTTTTTTGTATAGGTTACATTTTTGTTATCTTAATAAAACTGCAAACCTCAAAAAATAATAATAATAAAATAAAATAAAATAAAAGGAAATACTAAACTACAGAAAAAAACTCAAAAGGTCATATAAAAAAAGAAAATATAATCAGTTACCTACTTGGTTCTTACAATAACAAATATTGAAAATGCTAATTTAAATAAATTGTAATATATATAATTTACTACATATTGTATTATTATAGTATATGTATTTACACATTTACATACATCACAATTCATGATGAGAGAGTACATAAAGATACTAAATCCCCATTTTCAGTAGATGTCAATTCAAGTGAGCTATAAAAGTTTTGGTTTTGTTTTTTGGGGTTTTTTTAGAACAGAAGAAAATAACACTTAAGTAGCTAAAAAAAAAAATGGTATTTGCCTCTGGGTATTGAGACCAGATGGTTGGAAAACTGGAGCAGAGACAACAAGAGAGAAAAAGAGAAAGCTCTGGAAAGAAAGAAATCCCTATACAAACTTCGTTCCTTTTTTTTCAATTCCATAAGATTAAAATTCCCTACTCAGGCCACAGATAGTGAGATTCACCAGTGCAAGGTTCATAACAGATTTCTGGGCAAGTGTCAGGCCACAATCAGATTTATCCCAAGTGCCTGTCTCTAATTTGGACCAAAGAGAGGTGTTATCATCAAAAAACAAGAGTTTGTGAACTTTCTTCAGCAGGCCTGTATCTCATTATAGATTTTTTTTTTTAAAGAAATACCATCATATCTGCTAAACTATACTCTTGATTTTCACTGCTCAGAGGAAATGGAAAATGTTCTGAACCAATCGGTATTCCAGAGAATCCTTTATTAAAAGTACACTCAATAATCATATAATGCCAGATTCAAGACTGACAACTAACTAATGCCTTGTTCTACCCTTTGCCAGAATTCACATTCTTTCTTGGTCTTCTTTACTCTGCTTTTCTGACCCAAACCCCATAAAAAAATTCCTATTTCATACGATTCCTGAGAAAATGATATTAAATGCCATTCATTATTGTAATGAATTCTGCTTGATATTTCATTTATTGGAATATATACATATTTGATCAAATAAGAAACAGTTTGTATTCAGAAAAAATTGGAATTAACATGTTCTATTTTCAGATTATTTAAATCAGTTCAGTTAAAATTCTACACTTTGTTTATACATATAAATAGTATGTCTGTGTTTTTCTTCTGGACCCAAAAAAATCCTATACACATGCATTCATAATTGAAGACTCAAAATGACTAATAGCCCAGACCTCACCTTATTCCTATCCAATTACATGGTCAGATCCAAACTAAGAAAAAGTCGAAAGAAGTCTTGTGGCCCAGGATTACTCTACAAAGCTAATAACCAAATTATCCAAGGCCGAAAAGCTTAGGATTCCATAGCCAAAAGTTTACTTACTTTAGGGCAGATACTAAGTTCAACCAATCTGAAATTCCCAGCTAACCATCAAAGCTCTTTTTGGAGTCCCTCCAAAGCAAAATATCTGTCAGGTGGTCTTCAGTATGAATCTTGGCCTTCGAGTCTGGCTCTTATCAGGCCAGCCCTCAAAGTAAGGAGGATCTTTCCTAGGGAATTTAACCAATGGCATTCAGTGCTCCCCAACATAGGTATCCTGCAAGACCATCCACAGCTAAGAAAGTACAACAAAAGCTCGTGAATTTCAATTCCTCTTTCTTGTACTTTTTCTAGTACGTTTCAACTCTGATTTTGATGATAAAAATGTCATCAAAATAATAATCTATCATAAACAATGTAAGAAGTCATTTTTAAAATAGAAGAGTTTCAGCAAAACTATTACCGCACCAGAATTAAAGGGACCTCTACAAAATTTTAAATCTTTTTCTTCATATTCTGAAAGGCCCCTTCACCAAGTAGAGAATGATCTATATAAAACTCTACGTCACATTAATTGTGGTAACAGGTATAAGAAATTTTATGATAAATAAAATCCAGGTATCGGTGGTATCATATTTTTCTTAGCTTGATAATTATCAGTTTTTCAATCCGTACTTGACTATATAACAGAATCATCTAGGTAAATTTTGAATTGTTTTAAAACCATTGCATTGGTTCTAGCCTTAAGGAGAGACTCTTAAGGACTGCTTCTTGACTAAGGTTGACCCAGTGGGAAATTATATGGGCTTATTTGTGAATAATTATACATGAGACAAGCTGTGATGGATTAATTTATAAAGTAATTCCTAGTGATATAGTATTCGATCCTATAACTTACAACCTGGAATTTCTGTCCTAAACTTGACCTCTCCTCTAAGGAATTAGAGAACACTCAAAGTTACATAATTCCTTCTTCAGGATTCCCTGGAAAGCAGAATCTACCAAGCATAAAAACAAGAACTGTAGAGGCTAAATCAAGTTACCCGTCTACTTTGTAAACTCACTTTTCTCCACAATGAAGAAAGTCCAATTCCTAAATCCTACTCACCCACTGTCAAAACCACCTGCAAGTTTTGAAAAGGGCATTCCTTTTTATTAAGAATTAGATTCCGTTCAAGTGTTAAAAAATAATCTAGTCACGTGGTTTGAAATGGACATTTCTTGACTGATAAATGGCCAGTTTCACATGGGGCCTATCTGTTACACAATATTTCTAGATCAGACACAATTGGGGCTATCACACCAACAAAGTAATGTTATTTTTAATCAATACATATTAAGAGCCTTTTGGCTGTTAATCAGTACATGTTACAGTCGTGTAGTAATAACTATAAAATGTGATGGCATTTACAAAAATAGTACGTTACCTATAATACAAACACACAGATTTAGTGTTCAGTTAAGGTTTCTTTTCTCACAAAATCACATACTTACACACCCGTTAACGAGTTGCCAATTTAGCTATAATTTTACAATTTCTCTTTGCATCATTTTGTTCACCCTATTGGTATACGCGATCTAAATAAACAACTGCTAGTTTAAACAAAAACTTGAGAGAGCTCAAACGAGACAGATTACTTGTATAATCCAGAAGTTGTGAGCTGCATTATGGCCCAGAAAGATGAAGAAGCCATCTACTAAGACTGAAGGGGGTAAAAAGGGTATACAACAACCTGAGTCCTACCTGTGCACTCCCTGCAAAGTGAAGAACGGAGGCAATGGCATGCCCATTTAATTAAAAGTCCAGATACTTACCTTAGTTCTTCACCACCCTTTGAAACACCATGCAGGAGTTCCAGGACAACCTTCCTCTTCTGGTCCTAGATTGAGGACGGGGCATGAGGAACAGAAACGAGTGGAAAAAGTAATTGGTCCTAAGGTTCTTCAAAAAGTACGGCAGCCTGGGGGCCGCCCAAAAGTCTGGGATATCTAAACGATATTGCCGGAACCTCCCACGCAAAACAAACAGTACAGTTTCAAAAAAGTTCCCCGCGCCCCGCCCCCGACCTGGGCCTACAGGGTGCGTCCTGCTCCGAGACCCCCTGACTCCCAGGTGTCCTTGGGGAAGGGCTAAGGAGGGCCTACCGGCACTGCCCACCCGAGAGCTCCACGGCCGGGCAGCGACTGCCCGTGCGCTCGGTCGTCGCTTCCGCCCGAGCTAAAGGAGGTAGTGGCCCGCGGAATGACTAGGCCCAGCTCCGGATCCGAATTGGGACCTAAACTCTGGCCTTGCCAGCGGGGGAGGAACGACACAAAAAAAGGCAGGGCCAGAAAGGGCGTGCGAGGTTGGGGGCGGTGGCAAGAGGCGGAACACCAAAAAAATCACCGAAAACGCGGCGTAGAAAGCCCTGTCAGAAACACCCGGAAGACCGACGTGACCCCGGATGGGAACAGCTCGGGAGCGAGAGGCCACACTTCCGGCATCACCCTCGCCCCTCCTGCGAGCGCTTTGCGCCAATGCGCAGGCGCACGACTTCTGGGCTCGGTTGAGGATGGAGATGGACGCTCAGCGGTTGTGAGCGCCGAGTGAGGAAAGGTCTAGGACTACCCTGCGACTAGGAAAACTAGGCAGTCGGCTGCGGGCCACCCGCGGAAGGCTCTTCTGGCCCTCTGCCCAAGCTCACGCGCAGCAGTTCTTGCTCTGATAAACACTTTGTTGATACGTCGTGTCTCAGCCTGGTGACTCCCCCGCAGAGAAGATTTTCCTGATCCAGCTTTCCCTCTCTCTTCTGCACCAATCGGTATTAAGCTTTGTTATTTTTCCCCTCCAAGGAACTGAGATCTGTTTGGGCGTGATAATCCCTTATCGCTAAATTCTGAACTCAGCGCCTTACCCATAGTAATAGCTAACATTCCTTAATTCAACAAATATTTAATATTTGTTCTTGAGTGAGCATTAATAGTTGTGAAGATGTCTAAGCTGTTGAATTTATTGATATAAATCTGTTAACAATATTCCTTTATTGTCCTTTTAATATCTAAGAATCTCTCCACTCATTCCTGAAATTGGTAATTGTGTCATTTTTCTTTTTTCCTAATCAATCTGGGGAGAGGCATATCAACTTTACTGATCTCAAATCTCAAAACCAGCTATTGTTTTAATAGATTTTCTTTATTGTTTTTGCGTTCTATTTCATTGATTTGTGTCCTTATGTTTATTTCCTTCTGCCTTCAATTTTTTTTTTGATTTTTTAAAATCAATTTTATGGTTTTTTAACTTGAAAACTGAAGTCTTTTATTTGTAACGTTTCTTCTTTTGTAATATAGGCATTTGGTAGGATGTGTCCCCCAAAGTACTGCTTTAACTGCATCCCAGACATTTTGATTTATTTTCATTTTCCTTCATTTTGTTGTGGCCTGTATAGAATAGACCAAACCAAGTATGCTCTTAATGGCTGTTTATTAGCCGGCGGCTGTCCTGTACAAAGGATCAGCCCCGAAATACCAAGATACAAGGTTTTTAAGCCCTAAATCCCATTCCTCATTCTGTCTTAAACACAAAGGTCCATCTTTCTCCTATTCACTACCTGTCAACCCACTGGTCAGGTGTGCAAGCAGGGATAAGCAGAAAGCTTGTTGTTAGAATGTTACGTTCCTATGGGTGATTGCCTTTGTTCCCATGGGCAATAGCCAGTGTTCCCATGGGCGATGGCCAAACAGTAATTTTCAGCTTATATACAATTGATTATTTTTCATGCCACGCAAGCAAGCAGGGTTACACAGGCTAAAATTGGCAGTTAGCGTATGAGCTCATTGTTACAAGTTTCATGATTTACAGAACGCGGTTAGGGGTTCCAGAAAGTAGGCCTAAGGTATAGACTTACTTTGTCCAGTTTCAGGTTTTAATTATCCTTTAACCTTTTCGCATTTCAGCAGGCTATCACAATTTCAAAATACTAATTTTCCTATAGATTTTTTTATTTGAACCCTGAACTATTTGTGTGTTATGTAGTCTCCAAATATCGAAGAATTTTCCAGATATCTTCTTGTTGATTTGTAATTTCATTCCATTATGACCAGAAACATTTTGTACAATTTGAATAATATTAAATTTATCTAGACTTGTTCTGTGGCCCACAGTATGGTCTGTCTTGGTAAATGTTCAGTGTGCATTAACCCGAATGTGCAGTTGTTGGGTGAAATGTTCTAAAAATGTCAATCATATCCAGTTAGTTGATGTTACAAATCTTCTAAATCCTTGAGGATTTAGGACCTATTGCTTTTCTGTCAACTTATTCTATTAATTAATAAGAGAGGAGTATTGAAAACTGACTATAATTATGGATTATTCTAGTTATCCTTGCTGTTCTTATCAGTTTTTGCTTCATGAATTTTGAAGCTCTATTATTAGCTGCATAAACATTTAGAATTATTCTATCATTTAGATGAACTTATTCTTAATGGAATTGATCAAGAAAAATTATTATCATGAAATCATCCACTTTACAAATGACTCTCTTTTTTCCTGATAGTATTCTTTGTTCTAAAGTGTAGTTTATCTGATGATAATACAGCCATTCCAGCTTTCCAGAAAATGGAAGAAGAGAAATTGCTACGCCCCAATTCATTCTGTAAGACCAGCATTATTCTAATATCCAAATCCAAGATGTTACAAGAAGACTACAGACCAATAACCTTATAAACACAGGTGCAAAATTTTTTAACAAAATTCTATTTTTCTTCCACAATATATTTAAAAAGATAATACATCATGACAAAATACAGGCTTATCCCAGGAATGCCAGGTTGAATTAAATTGGAAAATCAAACAGTATAGTTCACAATATTAACAAGGCTAAGAAAGAAAAACTGCATCAATGGATGCAGCAAATGTATTGGACAAAATATAATATCCATTCCTAGGAATACAAGGAAACTTCCTCAACTGGATAGCATCTATAATAAACAACATACTTAATGGTAAAGAACTGAATGCTTTCACCTTAAGAACAGGAACAAGACAAGGATTTCACCACTTCTTCAGCATTGTACTGCAATCCTAGCCTGTGCAATAGGCAAGAAAAAGGAATAAAAAGCATCCAAATTGAAAAAGAAAGCTGGCTTTGTTTGCAGATGATTCGATCTATGGTGCACATCCTATAATATCTACAAAAAGCTACTGGAACTAATAAACAAGATAAGTGATACTACAGTATTAAAAAAGCCAACATATTGAAGTCAATTATATTTGTATTAACGATCGAAAATTAAAATTAAAAATACCATTTAAAATGCCATCAAAAATATGAAATACTTAAAGACAAGTTTGCTAAAAGATATACAAGTTGAACACAGAAAATATAAAATATGATGAGTGAAATTTAAGAAGACACAAACTGAAAGATATACCATGTTCATGGGTCAGAAGACTCAATACTATAAAAATGTCAATTCTTCCCCACGTTAGCATATAGATTTGATACAATCCCAATCAAAATCCCAGCAGGCTTTCTTTAGTAATTGACAGAATGACTAAAGTTTTTTTGGAAATGCAAAAGTCCTAGACTAACCAAAACAACTTTGAAATAGAAGAATAAAGATGGAGAATTTACACTACACTACCTGATCTCACTATTTATTATAAATCTACATTAACCCAGATAGTATGGAATTGATGTAGAGAGAGAAATAGACGAAACTGAAGAGAGAGTTTCAAAAAAGTTCCATATATCTATGTGGTCAACTGATCTTCAACAAAGGACAAAGGCAATCAATAGAGAAAAATATTTTTCAGCTAATAATGCTAGAACATTTGGCTATCCATAGGTAAAAATAAAGAAAATCTCATACTATATGAAAACACAAAATGGATCATAGCTCTAAATCTAAAATTTTAAACATGTGGGAAAAAAAAAGGAAGAAAATGTGTGTGACCTTAGGCTAGGCAAAGACTTCTTGGGTATGATAACCTAAAGAACTACCCTTAAAATAGAAACGTGATAAATTGAACTTGATCAAAATGTAAAACTTCTTTTCAAAAGACACTGTTAAGAGAATGAAAAGACTAGTCAAAAATTGAAGAAGATATTGCCAATCACATTTCTGATAAAGAACTTGTCTCCAGAATATTATTTTTAAAAACTGTCATACCTCAAAAAGAAAATAAGCAATCCATTAAAATTTGAAATGACACCGAGAAACTATATGAATGGCAAATAAGCGTATGAGAGGATACTCAATGTTATCAGTCATTAGTGAAATAGAAACTAAAACCACAAATAAATACAACTACCTATCTATTTAATGGTAAAATTAAAATGACTAGCCATACAAGTGTTGTTGAGAATGTGGAGTAACTACAACTCTTCTATACCACTAATGGGAGTATAAAATGGTAGAACTTCTTTGGAAAATGCTTTGACAGTTTCTTAAAAGTTAAACATATATTTGTATGTGGCCCAGACATTCCACTCCTAGATATTTATCCAAAAGAAGTGTATGTCTACACAAAGACATGCACACAAATGTTCATTGCAACTGTGTTCATAATAGGCAAAAACTGGAAACAACCCAAATGTTGGTCAACAAGTAAATGAATAAACAATTCATATGTTTGTACAATGGGATAACTACAACTCCGAATAAAAAGAAATTAACTGTCAATATATATGCCACATGAATGAATCTCAAAATAATTATGAGTGACAAAACAGACAAAAATAATACGTACTATATGTTCCCATTTATATAAAATTCCAGAAAGTGCAAGCTAATCTTTAGTGAGAAGGAAGTTACTGGTAACGTGGATAATGGAAGAGTGGGGTGGAGGGCTCAGAAGGGCAGAAGAGAGAGATTACAGGGAATACAAGGAAATTTGGGGGAATAATACTCATGTTTATTATTTTGATTGCTGTGATAGTGTCATGTGTATATTCATATGTAAAAATGTGCAACTTATGTGTCAATTATACCTCAAAACTTATAAAAAGATTTTTAAACTATTGGTGCATGTTTCACTTTTAATGAATCCTTTAAACTGCATGATTTTAACATCCCAAAGTAGTCAATTGGAAATACCAGTTCACAGAGTTATGCAGATCTAAATGTTGACGTATTTGATCCTACACTATGAAAAAAATCACAAGTGTTGGCAGAAGGAATGCAGTTAGCATTAATATGATGGCTAGGTGAAGGGCTAGGGGCAATTGGGAGCAATTGGGGGGATCGTTTTATGAACTCTATAGATGTCCAACTAATATACTGTATACTTGAAACTAATTTAAATAATTTTTTTTTAAATCACGTGTTAATATCACTTCCAGTCTCTTCAGAAGAATCTTAAGTATTTGGAAGCTGTCAAAATCACAGTGATGATGCAACTTTTACAAAATTCTTATTTTTTCTTGAAAGCTCAATTATATCAATGACAGTAAATACTATCAATTGTCTTCCCTGAACTGGTAGTTATACTTCATTGATTTTTGAGAAAATATTAGCCAAATACCCAAGTCTAACCAACCAGTTTGTATTTAGTAAATATTTTAATAAAAATGGTGTTCCATGATAAAAGCAGCTAGTTCAGTTTGCAACTCTAACAATCTCACAACTGTTTTTCCTTGATAGAATTATAGTTATTTGGTATGCCACAGAAGTGCCTTATGAATACTGCCTATTTTTTTATACAGAATATTTTTAAATACATGAATTTAAGGGTCAATATTTCATAGCATTAAAAATTTTTACTGCTTCATTAAGAACATCCTTAAGTAAAATTGTCTTTTTTTTTTTTTTTTTTTTTTTACTGCAAGAGAATGGCAGTGAAGGATATAAGGACTTTGATTTGTGCCAGTGGTCTTCAACTGGAGGCAATTTTGCCCCCAGGGGACATTTAGCACTATCTGGATTCATTTTTGGTTGTCACAACTTGGTAGGGCACATGATTGCTACTGGTATCTAATGAGTACAAGCTGAGGATGCTGCTGAACATTATAACAATGCACAGGACAGCCCCCACAAAAAGCATTATCCAGCCAGTATTCCACTATATGGATATATCACATTTTGTTTAGCTATTCATCAAGCGGTGGACACTTGGGCTGTTTCTACTTTTTGGCTATTATGAATAATGCTGCTATGACCATTTATGTATAAGTTTCTGTTTAAATATATGTCTTTAGTTATCTTGTGTATATACCTGGAAGTGAAATCGCTGGGTTGTATGGTAACCCTGTGTTTAATTTTTTAAGGAACTGCCAACTCTCTTCCAAAGTGGCTACACCGTTTACACTTCCACCAGCAGTGGATGTGTTCCAATGTCTCCACATAGTTAACAATACTTGTTATTATTGTCTGTCTTTTATATTATAACCATCTTAGTGGATGTAAAGTGGAATCTTGTGGTCTGCAATGATTTACTTGAGAACCATCAAAGCAAATGTAAAAACAATGAAAAAGGTAAATAAATTTTTAGTGTTATTATGAAAATAATTTTGACCTTGTGACTCCTGAAAATGTCTGTGGACCACATTTTGAAAATGACTGGAGCAGCAGGGTGGAATACCTAACA
Source organism: Pteropus vampyrus (assembly GCF_000151845.1). Lineage (NCBI taxonomy): Eukaryota > Metazoa > Chordata > Mammalia > Chiroptera > Pteropodidae > Pteropus > Pteropus vampyrus. Next base: position 904,054 of record NW_011888792.1, on the reverse strand, counting down.
AGAATTGATAATAGAGAGATTTGTTGGGAATTTACTATGTGCCAAGCATCTTGCCAAGCACTTTACGTAAATTATCTCTTATAATCTGATTAACAGTCCTCTAAGATTGCTTTTGTTATCCTCACAGTACAGGTTAGAAAACTGAGTCTCAGTAAAGTCAAGCAATTTGCTCAATGTCCCACAAATAATTCCAAAGACAAGCTTTGGTTCTAGATAGCTTGAGACCAGCATTCTATGTCTCCTCCCCTAGCATAGTGTAGGCCCTCCCTCACTCAACTCCCAGCTTTAGGGCTGAGTCAGGGAAGAAAGGCAGCAGTAAGGGACTTGGTAATGTCCCTTACAAAAACTACTTGATAATATAGTTTTTGTGATTATTAATTTTATATTTGGCGTATGATTGGTGTCTTGAGCTCTTCGGTAATGTGGAGTCATTTACAACTTCTAGGTTCCTTCATTCTTGCTTTATTAACTTACATCCCCATTCTCCTCTCCCTAACACTTTGCTATATCTGATGAAAATTTTACTTTCTGAAAAGGAGATGGGGGCAAGGAGACAGGTCATTTAAAGAGAAACTGACAGTCACTAGTCTACATGGCCTTCTTGGCACAGAAGAGAGATGCTTCAGAATCAACCACTGAAGAAACTGATTTACAATCAGGTGCTGGAGCTCTACTCTTTTTGTTCGTAAGTGTACTTTATATATTCAAGAATCCATCTCCAAGGTTTCACTACTTTTGATTGAGCTTTGATATATATTAAAAATAAAGATGCAACCTCTCCCTAAAACAAATAAAGTAAAATAAAGATGCTCTAGAGAAACGAACATTAAGCTGAAATCTGCAATATATACTGCTGTGCAGGACCGCAGTAGTTTATTTTGGATGTGGTAATGTGTGGAATAGAACAGAGAGAGTGGATAAAAACAATGACTACTATTGTATTTTGTACCTATTATATGCCGTCTCATCTGGTGCATCCTGTGCATCTTGGAGGTGCAGAGGTAAACAAGATTGACCCAGTCCCTACCCTGCCTTACAGTTCAGAAAGAATAACCTTTACAAATTTAGAAAACAAAAATTTAATGGTGATAACTGAAAAAAGGAAAATACATGTTTCTATAAGAGCAAATAAATAGGGGATCTAACCTATTATAGAGGGTGTGATGGCTATGGATATATGCTGCTTGGATCTCCTGCGGGGATGAGGGGGTACAGTTGACTGACAACCGCAGCTGCTACCTCTCCCGATCTTTTATCACGTTTGGAGCTTAGGCCATACTTCTGAACTGCGATGGGCCCATGACTAAGCACAGCAGGACATAGGACTCCTCTAATGGACAAATCTGACTTGGGAGCTCACCATTGGTCTAGCCAAAACTCTTCTTAGAACAGTACTTCAGTCTTTTCCTATCAAATTTTCCTTTCTTCCTCCAGACTTCCACTGGAGCATGATGCTTTTCCTAGTTACTCTTGCTTCCTCCCCTTTATCTTCCACAGGAATCTCCTCTAATAAACCTCTTTCACATCTAATCCTATCTTAGCATTCACTTCCTAGAGGACCTGAGCTAACATAGACACCTTCCCTGAGAAAGTATCACTTAAGCTGAGACCTAAGGGAGTAGAGTTAGATGAAAATTTGAAGGAAGAAGAACAGTCCTGAGGAGCTTGGCGCAGTGCCTGGCACATGGTTAGTTCTCAATAAATATTGCTTGACTTGATGAAATGCAAAGTGCTTTATGCATGGCATGCAATTTTTCTTCATAAACAATCTTACAAATGGAGTCCTATTATCCCTACTTTACAAATGACAAAACAGGATCAGTTTGTATCCTAGCTGTGCTTTTCCAAACTTGTCCAAGCTCGAGCAGTAGTTGAAAAGCACAGGTAGGATACAAACTGAGATTTGTTTGTTTCCAAGCCTGTTATTTTTAACTGTTTAACTACCAAGTTATATTGGCTCCCTTCAGAGGAATTGAAAACAGGCTTTGAAAATAAAATGCCTATAATATATATATTTTTAAATTCATAATCTAAAGGCTACTGCCGCTTCTAAAAACAGGGCATAGACATCCTGAACTACCCACGTGATAAGTATGAAAGTCATGAGGTAACTGGATAGGATTTCATTAATGATGTCTATGCTGTAAGCAGGGTTCTATAGTTAGAGAAACAGAAGGTTGAAATAAATTCTAGGAAGCTATTCTTTAAGTAATACCATATGGAGATACACAGATGTCTTTCTGATTAGAAAGAAGTGACTGAAGCCAGAGGTATAGGATAGAGTTAGATGATTATTATAGTATTAGAACTCTTCAAACTTACCAACTTATCATCCAGTGTGATCCTTTTCATGTCGTGAGTACACTTTCAAAGGTCATATTTCTGTATGCAATTTGAGAATATATACTGCCTATTGAGTTGAACAATGTTCTTGAGAATTCAAAATACACTACTTCATAATTCTATCTCTAATGAATTTGTTGTAGAACAATCTCAGCAAATGATCATAGAGTATTAGAACTAAAATGAAGTTCAGCAATTATCCCTGCTCCTCATTTCACACTGTAAGAAAATAATAGATGTATTAAAGATTGAAAAGGAAATAAATTAGTATGTACTAAGTCATTTGAAGTAGGTGAGGATGTAATTTGAACTTAGATATGGCCTGAGAATAGATAGCACAATCAAAGGAGGCAATTGCAAATTCTACACAAATACACTGTGAATGTAGTTCTCTATTCATTGACCTGGATGGCGCCCTTAAAAATTTCAAGTTGAAATTACTGCCCTTGATTCCCATGCCTTCAGAAATTACTATAATAAAATACAAATGTGAATAGCAGTTTAGTCAGAATGATAAAATGACCGATTTGGTTGATAATGACCGAGGGGGATAATGGAATTTGTTGCTTTCCATGATTATAAAAGTAATAAAAGCTTATTGGAGAAATTTTGGAAACTACAGAAATGTGTTAAGAAGAAAATAAGAAATTAAAATTTATAGGGTACAATATAACTAAAGTTGCCTTTCAAAAGGTTAATTTTATAGAGACAAAAATAATGAAAATACTTGCTAATTAGTATTTTGATTTTTGTCATCGCAAATGTTTAACAAATATGATACAACATGGCCTAGATTAATATCACAGCTTGGCTTTTATTACTTTGAAAACTAAAGATGGACAATGTGAGATAATATTCTAAGAGATTCAAAATAAAAGGTAAATTTGGTGAATAGAAGAGTAATGTACAAGATAATGAGAATCTAAAAAATCTTTCTTAGTGGTCTGTTCCAAATAACTGGATAGAATAACTCCAATTAAATGAGTCAATTAGACAAAAACAAACAAACAAAAAACCTATTTTTTTCGTTGACCCAGTAGTCACTTTTCAAATAGCATTTGATTTTTCTAAGCTGAGTTCTGAAATTATATGACTTTGTAGACTTTTCAAAGTTATGTAAAGATTAACAAATTCTAGAGAAATGTAAAAGAATAAAATCAATATCACGTCCACTTCTTTACAGAGTTCATCAGTAAGGCTTTGTTTCACATTTACTCTCCTTGTTTCTTTTCTTCCTAGGAAGGTTTTTACTTACTAATGCATTTGTTCATTCATTTAAGCAGTCATTCAGTCAATCAACAAATGTTTATTAAGCACCCATTATTTGCCAGATTCTTTTCTAGGCAAATTGCCATAGCAAGAATGTCACTATTTAGGAGGTGGAGGGCAGTAGGAATGAAAACCCGAATAGAAGAGGTAGCTAGCAGTATGTGAACAAGATTAAATCTCAAAAGAGCTAGAAAAGTGTTATCAAGAAATAGAGGTTCAGTCTACGACCATACCACCCTGAACACGCCAGATCACTTCTGATCTCAGAAGCTAAGCAGGATCAGGCCTGGTTAGTACTTGAATGGGAGACCACCTAGAAATACCGGGTGCTATAGGCTTAAAAAATAAAATAAAATAAAATAAATAAAAATAAATAATAATAAAGAAATACATGTTAATTCAAAAGAATCTTTCCTCAAAGGGAAAAGTGAAAAAAAAGGCTAGAATGAAAAGTGAACTGATTGTACAGAAAAGTAATTCTGGTAAGTATCAGAAGGTAATGCTTCAGTTTTTGAATTTTTCTATTTGTATTCTGGCTAGGTTTATAACACACTCCCTTCTCTCACAATTTCTTCTTAGTAAATTCCACTCAGAGAATAATTTTTCAGGGTAATGTTAACCAGATGGCTTTTTCTAATCTTCCCCAGGAAAAAAAAAAAATGCAAAGTAGGATTTGAAAGTAACACTGCCACCCACAAGTAAGTACTTTGGAAAAAAAAAAAAAAAAAAGACTGAAATTCCAGTCATCTGGGGAGATGTCCAAGCTGCCAGAAATCTAAGAATAAGGCTTTGGAGTGGGGCTTCTGGTTTACAGAAAATAAAAATGTGATTAAAATAAGAAAAAAATATCTTCAAAGTCTTCAAAAACAAAAAGTCTATTTGACAATATATTTGTTTCTATATTCATTATATCTTTCTGGTCATATGAAATCCTTGGCCAAGTTACTTTAACATATCTGCATCTCAGTTTCTTTACCTGCATGGAGGTACTATAATAGCATCTACCTCTTTGTTGTGAAAAATTAAATTCTTAGTCTTTATTAAAATTGTTAAACTTTAACTCAGATACCTGTCCTTTTTTTCTTTTCCTGAATATTATTATGTTTAACCTTAACTGCTACTAATAGCCAGGACTCCTTCCCTTCCACCACCACCTACCCCCAACAAAGTTACCAGAACCTTTGTTTTTAGGTGCAATTGAGAATATGCATAATTATGAGTAAGATGTAGTCTCTGATTCACCCTGCAATAGTACCTGACCACCTGGTTATATAAGGATAGAACTCCAAATTGAACTTCTACATTAATAATAATAAAGTAGGTCTATAAGAAATATTTACTGAATTGAATTTTTAAATTTTAGTTTTAGCAGTCACCAAATTCAGCAGAGAGCTCCAAATTCTAAATATAACAGTTACATACCTTGATATTAAAATTATACTTATGAATTTTAGAGGCCAGCTTCTTTTGGGTATTGCAACATGGAAGTCACATGAGCCTGATCCCCCCACAATAACTTTACATTTTGGGGAAGTGGCTAGAACCAAGAGAAAGGAGATAGAAGGGGTCCTGAATACATCAAATTGTGCCAGTGTACTACTCAGATGGCACCGCTCTGATGATATTATTCCTCAAACCAATCTGAATATCATCCAACTCTTTATTCAACATCTGGAAAGTAGGTTTATTTAAAATGATATCTAAAAGTTTAAGCAATGATACAAAGAGGTGATAAAAAGATACCTTTGAGCTGAGGTTAGAGTCGAACTCAGAAATAAAAAATACAAAGATAAAACCACAAAGATGTGTTCAGCCATCTGTAGAATGACATCCCTGACAAAAATTTAAATACCAGCTATTGGTAAAGATGTGAAAAAATGAGAAACAAATACTTCTGGTATTTAAACATAGCAGAGATATATATCTTGATATTAAAAGTTTACTTATGAATTTTGTTTAAAACCACTTTGTAAAATTTTGAATAAAGTTGAATATTTATCTTATATTCCAGCAATTCTGCTCCTAAGCATATATCCTAAAGAAATTCTTACCAGGAAACATACATGTGCAATTATGTTAATACCAGCATTGTTTCAAATAGCAAAAAACTGGTAGCTCAAATATCTATGGACAAGCAACTGAATGATTAAATTGTAGTTTATTCATAAATGAATTATAATACAGCAGTGAACAATTACATGTATCAACATGGTGAACTTTATAAACCTGTATGTTGAGGAACAATATAAAAAAGTTGCAGGAGAAAACTACATGATTCCATTTCTATAAAGTTTTAGAACATGCAAAACTAAATTTATTATTTAGGGATACATTCATATGCGGTAAAACTATAAAGAAAAGCAAGGGAATAAATTTAAAATTCAGGGTAGCAGATACCCATGGGGAATGGGAGGAAAGAAGAGGGATGAGATAGTGAAGGGACAAAAAGTGGAACATAGAGGGATAATAGTCTTTTTCTTAAACTGGGTGGTGGGCACCTGGGTATTCACTTAAGACTGTTGTTTATACTTTATATGTTATGAATGATGATAAAATTTTTAAAACTCAGAAATTATACAGCATAAGAGATTTTCAATTAATGTGAGTATTGAAAGTTTTACAAACATCCAAAATCCAGTCAAAGAATCTGAACATAATCTGTGAGGTTTTATAGGATTGAAATATTATGAATATAATCAATTGTTCAGTCGACACTTGGTCTGGAATGATTTGTAATTCTTCCGTGATAAGAACTTGAATCTTGTATACATATATTCTAGTTTTACAGAATTTCTGGATACAGAATGTGCCTACCTGACTGCTTGGAATACGCCTAAAATTTTTACTTTATTGTTCTCTTCTTATCTTTATATACATGGGGACACTTCTGAATTAATTTTTTTTATATTATTATTTCTTTGTGGAAATGGTCTCCACAAGAAAGCCAACTTTTAGTACTGGTATTGGAACTGTAGAAAAAGAGAAATAGCCTAATTGAAAAGTGGTTCCTAACTAGAAGTTTTATCCAAAAAAATGTGTGTGTGTGTGTGTGTGTGTGTGTGTGTGTGTATGTGTGTGTATACACACACATATAGTATTGTGAAATTTGCAGATTTGTGAAGGTACCAAGATAAGTACTGCAAGAATAAAGAGTGAACGAATTATAGAAAGGAGTTATTTCATGACTGTGCTAACAAGCAGTAATTCTCTTGACATACCATCTCACACTTCCAATATCTCAGCAAGATCCCTATCTTAAAAATATATGTATTAGGACATTGGACTTAATGGTATTAGCCAAATAATTGTCCTTACTGTGATTCTATACTTCCTCGGCAACCTGTGGTTATAATTCAACTTCCTATTTTGCTTCTCTGTAAGGAGAACGGACAGACCTACCAGAACTGTGCTAGATATTTTTCATTTGCCCTGCATATCCATTCCAACCACCTACCACCCTGCTTTCTGCCCCAAAAGCTGACCTACTGGACTCATCTCTTGGCTCTCTTGCCTATTGGGTCTTCGATTGTGTTGTGCCAATACTGAGCCCCAGGAAAAGATCAGAGGAAGGGAAAGAAAGTTGAGGTTATTTATTCCCCAGGCTCCTCCCTGTGGTGGCATTGTAGGCTGGCTCTATCCATGACCAAAGGTCTCAGATAGCCTTTTTCACGTAGCCCTCTCTGCCCCTGGGTTCCAGTAATTGCTCCTTCCCCTATATCTTCAGGCCATCATCAGGCCACCTAAAAGTCTGACCCTGTGACCCTGCTTTTGTTCCGAGAAAATCTGGAAGAGCAATCACATGCTGTCTATCCCCAGAAAAAAATAGCCCTCCAATGGGTGCTAGGATCCCTTTTCACTCTGATTTGCTTCTCTCTTTCCTTTTCTTCCTCTCTGCCCTATTCCCAGGATTCTCTCTACTATATGTGGTCAGTGTCCTACGTGGTCAAGTCCATGGAGATTCCTGTCCTAGGAATCCTAGGACTCCTAGCACAGTCCTAGGAGGGCGATTGTGAGACCTCCCAATTCTTCTATTTAAATGATTTAGATTTTTCAGAGTTTTTAGAGTAAAAGACCTATAGAACAAACACACAAACACATCTTAGAAACAAGATTTTCCTGCAATTATTATTCTCCTGTCATAGTACAACTTCGGTACATTATTCTGCTAAAAGACCTCTCACGCTGTATGAAAGGGTTTAAGGCTTGGGAGGGCAGGAAAGATGAAGAAAGTATAGACTGGTAGCTGCCGATGTGAGTCATGTCCAGTAAAGAGAAGAAAAAGTTAACAGTGTCAGGAAATGGAAACCGCAAACTGAAGGCCTAATATCTGGGAATCTGAAACATTTGTGGAACTAAAATAAGGCCAGTGTAACAGGGGCTTTGTTAGCAAGAAAGAGAACGGTCTGTGAGCTAAAGCTGAGAATTAGAGACAGCAGAGCAGTATGGGTTACATTAAGGACCTTTACCTTTATTCTAAGTAAAGAAAGGGTGAATTTTTAGAGGAAATCTGGTGAAAGACAAATTAAGTAAATATGATAAAAGTTTGGTTGAGAAAGAGTGAGAAGATGGCCCATGCAATCCATTGTATATCACACTATTTCTTGGCTTTCTTGCACTTAAATTTTTTAAAAATTTAAATTACCCAAATAATACATGGCTATATTTTTGATATAAAAAATTTCAACAATACAAACTGAAAAGTCCCTCTCTTTATTAACCTTAATAATTGTTGAAACTTTCTCTCATTTAACTGTTATATACTAGGAGTGTTTATGTGTACAAATAACAAGAAAACCTGACTATCAATGGCCTAAATTAATTGGAATTTATTTGATAGGCAGCTGCTAGCATTGGTTCAGTAATACAGTGATGTAAAAGCTTTCCCTCATGATGTCAAGATGGCTTCCACAGCTGCAGGCATAGTATTTATCATTCACAAATTAGTATGTAGTTATATATAATTTATTTTCACCATTTTGTGGAATTACATTATTTGAGTATGCTGCAATGTAGCCATTCTCCTGTTAGTGGACACTTGGGTTATTTCCAGTTTGGAGGAGTTTGTTTTGTTTTGATTTATTTATATTTTCTGTTTCTGCCATTAAAAATGTGCTATTAGTTGTCTTGTACAAGTCTTTTGGTGTAAAAATTGCTCAAATTTCTCTAAGATATATACCTAGGAATAGAATTGCAGAGTAATAGAATTTTCACATTTCAATTTTCTTTTATTATTCCCTTTATATAAATGGTATCATATAGTATATATTGTTCTGTATCTTACCTTATCAATCATATAAACTCAAAGATTTTATCTGTTTTTCTCACTACAAACCAGAAATGACCCTCTATGAACTAGGCATAAGAGATACCAGGTAATTCTGAGGTGGCTTCATCCAATTTCTGTCCAGTAGCCCAATTTCTGTTTCTGCCAAGTGACACCAAACAAGCCAATCAAATTCTCACATTGAGAACTAACAGTTATAGATGAATTTTTTAAAGGACAGATTACTTCAATTTAATTAGTCCAAGTGATAGTGAACAATTTATGATTTTTTGTAATGCTCTAAATTGCACTAGGTCCCCATGTAGGGAGATTTGGGGCCTGAGGCAACTTCCCTTGTACAAAATCAACAGAAAAGGAAATCTGTATGACTCTTCCTTATAGGTAACTGAGTGGTACACTAATTGGTCATTTCCCTCAACAGTTAAGTATAAACTATTCTGTATCATTTTCTGAGTTCTGCTTTTCTCTCCAACCAGATGCTAACTTCCTCAAGGGAAATTTCTTGTGAGTTCTATAACCCCTGGCAGAGGGCTGAACACATACGTAATAAAAATTCAATAAATATTTGAGAGGCTGAATAACTCTTAAAAAAATTGTTAGTAATTCAACCTAAAACATTTAAGTATAAAGTAACATATAACCATTATAAAAATGTATGCAATGTAAGTTGGAGTTCATGTGCTTTTTTCCTCCTCTTCTCTCAACTATCTCTACCTAAGGATTATCATTGTTAACAGTTTGTTATGTATTTTCTCAGACTTTTTTATATGCAGACATTAATTTGTAAGGTTTTTTCTTACATAAGAATGGAATTACCTGTTGTTCTGCAACTTCTCTTTTGTAATTAAACATTTTTTTGTCTAATCTTTATGTCACTGTGTGTATATTTGTATAAGTACCTCATTGTTTTAGATGGCTGCTTAGTATCCCTCCCATAGTATAGGTATGTCATAATGGTTTTTTTTTAATTTTTGTAAGTTTATTTGAGTCAAACTGGCAGTGTAACTCCAGGGAGCAAGATCTCATATGCTCTTGCAATAATTTTTGAAATAACATTCTATGGTCGAATATTTAGGTAGTCTCCAATTTTTCACTATTATGAATAATGCTAAAATGAACACCCTTGTACATATATTCTTGCACACGTTGGAAATGTTTTTGTGGGCTGCAGACCCAGATGTGGAATTGTTGGAGAAAGTCATAGTGATATTTTGAAAAGGATACTCAGTAAGGCTAAGGTTCAATTCTAGGCTCGACTCTACCACTTATCACCTGTTACTCTGAGCACATCGCTTCAGCTCCCCAAGATTCTATTTCATCTGTAAGAGAAGGAAAGTTTTCAGTGTGTTTCATAAGATTGTTATGAAAATCATATGACAAAACTAAAGCATCAAGGTTGATTAATATTAGGTTTCAGTTTCGTGTTATTAGAACAAAAGTATTTCCTGAGCCTCTTCATAATTTGCTGAATTTCATTAGATGACCTGCCAATTTTAGTAGCTGGCTGAGATGTTCCTCTTTTAAATATAGAATAGGGAACCAAGTAGAAGAATACTGTGGAAATCAAGTAGACCAATCAATGCAATCTGTAGAAACAGATCTTCTTCAGGAAGATGAATTGGAGATAAAGCAGATGCTATAAATCATCAAAATAGCTCCCTGATCCCCCATCTCCCGGTCAAAGAAACAGGCATTAAAAGAAAATTAGTGTTGAAGATCAGAGCAAGTGAGTAGGTGGTTTATAGACTATGGGCTGACGATTTGACAACATTTTAGCAAAGAACTTTGCCAACTGGCGAAAAGCCGTGAGTTGCTAAACAAGTTGCTAAACACTGAGAGATTGTTATTAATACTTGAGGACAAAGGTATTGTTTCCTGGAAATAGGGGCAATGTTTAAATGCTATAGCCCTATAACTTTCATGTCTGTAGCTCATGAGGAGGTACCTTTCCTTGATAAAAAGCATTTAGATTCCTGCCACCCCTTCCTCTTAAACAGACTCCCACCACCCTGAATTAATCTCAGCCTTTGTTGACTCAGTAAGTCTTGATGACATTCCGATGCATATATTATTGTAATGATACACACAAAACTACAATATTCAATCTCTGCTTAAAGAATTTTAAGGCCATATTTTGGAGATGAGAAACTTTGAATCATCTTATTGATTCAGGAAATGAGTTCACTGACCTTTTGCAGTCATTGGAGGAAAAAAAAGAGAGAGATCCAATCCCCTGGGGCTTAAATCTCACAGGAACTCTCAGCTCTCCACAATGCTTTTAGGAATGAAATTGTCATTACTACTATGGGAAGGAAATGTATTTTTTGTTTTTTATGAAACTTATGTTCATTTATTCATTCGACAAATATTTATCATGTGCTTAATGGATTCAATGCTGGGGAAATACGGGTTAAATAACTGTCATGTGCTTTCAAGCAATCATATTTTGGTGGGTTACACAGATGATCATACTACAACTATTCCATGAGGTGTGAACATAAGTTCCAAATGGCCAGCATTGTTTCGTAAACACTCTGGAACAAGTAATATTTGGGCCAAGTAGGATGGTCGGGACTCACAGACTACTTATTACCATGAGACTAGAACAGCCTGGGATTGATCAGGATTTGTGAGGCAGTAAACTCGCACCATTTGGGAGACAACTTTAAGAAAATAAATACAAAAATTATGCATTTACATTTTACGATAATCATGAGACCTTGTGAGCACATGGGCAGGGTTCTTCCTGGGGACTTGGAAGGGACCTGTACAAGTGAGGGACCCTGAAGCTAAAGTTTCTTTGGCTTCACATACATCTGCTCAAGACTCGGTCCATTTTTGAAAGTATTAGATCTTTAAGAACTGCTCTAGATCATATAATGGTAAATTTGGGCTCTATAATCAGACAAACATATATTAGAATTAGCCTCTACCAGATACTTCCTGTATATTTTGGGAAAAGTTACTTAAATTCTCTAAGCCTATACTCATATTAGTAGACCCACTTTATATGACAGTTGCAAAGATTAAAATACATAGACATGTAAAACATTTTAGCACAGCTCGTAATTATTGCCTGTTAGCTATTATTACCTATAACAAAAATCTGAAGTATCTGAACTCTGCCCCTGTATTTACCTTTTCAGAACTCCCAGATCCTACCTCTTTCTCTAGGAATAGACACAGGAAATTGCTTTGCCTTTCAGCCAAGAAGTCTTGACTTTACTTTTGCAGAGGTTAACAATATAACTAGATATTCGTATAATACAATAATCTACAACAATAAATACACACATGGTAATAAGAATTTTCTTATATGGTTTTGAAAACATATATACATATTGTTGTTGTTTGTTTTAAGGCCATGTTAATTTCAGCAAAAACAAACTTCAGTTAGCCATATGGCTGAGAATTTATTAAATAGTAGAATATATCTGCCATTCTTTTTGATGACTTCAACTGTTATAATATCACACTTAACACAAACAGAAAAAAAAATTAACCAAGTTGATTTGGTTTTCAAAGTAAGTCTCACCAGATATGAGGTCATACTTCTTGAAACATCAATGAAAAAAGATGTTTGGTTTTTTAAATGTGTTGGCCCTATACAAATGTAGCTATATCCAACAACATGAGACTTAGCTATATTTAGTCTACTCATTCTTAGTATAAGTGTATTTCTTAAAACATAGTCCTATTGCAATATTTTGTACTATGTTTAATTCTCAATATGTTCTGAGATATAAGTGAAAACCAAGCTTTAATTCTAAATGAAAACAGTTTTAAGATGTATCTTTGTAACCACGACATAGAATTTTCAATTCAGAAAATATTATCTTTTTATTGTTTAAACTTTCTTATTATGAAATATATCATACCTCCACAAGAATGTATACATATATATGTGCTTTTAAAAAGAATAGCAAAAGAATAGCTACGTAACTACCATCCGTCTTCAGAAATAGAACATTACCAATATCTTAGAAGTTTCCTTTTTCCCTCTCCCTGTTGTTGTCCCCCATGCTAACCACCCCATAGCTAACCATATGTTGAAACTTTGTTGTTTTTTGCTTCGATTAATTGCTTTATCATATATGCATGTCCCTAAGCACTATGCTGTCTAATTTTGCAATTTATGTAAATGGAATTACACATAATAGGCTTGTGTGATTTGCTTTTTTGTTCAATATGTTTTTGAGATTTAACATCCATTGATCCATGAAGCTATAATTCATTCAGTTTTGCTGCTCTGTAGTATTATATTGTATTAAGATACCACAATTTAGTTATCCATTCTACTACTGATGGATATTTGGGCGGTTTCCTGTTTTTTGTCCCTTTATGAACAATGCTGCTGTGAACATTTTTATTCACATTTCCTGGTGTACATTTGCACAAGTTTCTCTAGAATATAAACCTAGATGTGGAGAGTTTTAGTATTTGTCAAAATAGATTAAGAAATCAAAGCAATGCCAAACCACAGCATTCATAGAACATATATTTGATGATGATGATGATGATGCTCTTCTTGCTGAATAATGATACAATAGGGAGAACTAATGCTTTGCTTACTAGTTTTGGCTTCAAAATTTTACTTAATATCACCAATCTCACAGGAAGAAATTCTAAGAAACCTAACACAAGTCTCCAGGTTTTTCCAAATAATAGACAGAGCTAAGAAGATGGAAGAGTCAATGAAGTGTTTTACCAAGTGTTGGTAAATGTTTGCCAAGTGATATAGAAAGAACTGAAGTCTTACTTCAATCAAGAAGAGTATGGGCTGCACAAGAATAAGACTATTGACTTCTAAGCTCCCTCTATTTATAGAAGGCTATGTGATCTTCGCCAAATTAGGTCATCTCACTGGGTCTCAGTTTTTATGTTCATAAAATATGAAATTTGGATTCAATGACCTTTGGATCATTTCTAGCTCTAAAATTCAGATTCAGTGATTTCAAAATACATTCGGAAATGACAGCTTTGCTCGCCCCCTAGTGGTTTCCGCTGGCCTTGCAACTAGACAAACCAACTTAAAATGGTGGTTATTGCCTGCCTCAAAAACATCCCTGCACATTTATTTTAGGCATTATAAAGAAAAGGTATGAAAATTAAAGGAAGATTTTCCTGCAGTTACTAAAATACTTTAAAACACACACTTAAATAAAATGTTAGTTTTCTAAGTGACAAAAATTAATATTCGGTTTTAATATGTCTTTAGCTGTATGTACACATAACTTTTGCATTCGTTTTCTGTAAATGAAACTCACTTTAAAAGCAAAGTAAAAAATAAAAGATTCTGTTTCCTTCCCCCAAGATGGAAAAAATTAATTAATCATCTTCCTTCTACTAAATTAATTCCATTAATCATTATCTAAGTAGATAAAAGACTGGAAAATTCCTGAACACTAAACACAATAATTTATGTAGTACTCAGCCCATACTAGGCATTCAGTACAGGTCAAATGAATGTGAATCCAAATATGATAAAAAAAAAAACCCAACAGTACATTTTTTCTCAGCTGGAGCCTGAGTTGTCTAGTGGATTGAAAGCAAAAGAGAATGGCATTGATTGACTTTGTAAAACTCTTAGAAACAAACTTAGCCACTTTAAGACTGAGTTTCTCTGTCGCAAAGAAAGAATAAAATTCCCGATGCCTGTAGAAATGGCAGGGACATCATAAGGATTAGTGCGCTGAATGTTAGTAAAGAATATCATGTTCCTTACGAGAGCAACGTTATATAAAGGACTCAGTTCAGTATCATCAGAAACTGGCTACAAGGGCACTATGAAACACATTTCATGCCATTTTTGAAATAGAGTATAAATCGCAACAAGAAAAATAACCCTGCTCACCAAACTATAAAATGTCTTTTTTCTTTAGAGAGGAAAATAAGAAAAATGAAGACTTCTACCTTTGAATTTAAACACAAAATCAATACGTAAAAGAAAAGAATGAAGTTCTGAGTCTGAATGTTTTAGTTCTTTGGGAATTTATTGAAGAAATTTAAAATAATTTTAATTATATAAAAATTTTTTGACAAGGTTTAACTTTTTTTGTCTTTTTGTTGTGGTTGTTGCCTTTTGAACGGTAGAGCTACCTCGTGAAGTATTTTTCTGTGCTCTCTTATATGTTCACCTGATTTTCATAGAGACAGCCCAGCTGAGGCGGGTAGGGGGAAGAACTTCAAGTCAGAGAAACTAACTGCTGTGCCTATTAAAGTATAAGCGACCTTGGGCAAGCCACTCAGTTCTCTGAGACTTATTCTTTTCTATTAAATGGCAATAGCTCTCCTACAGTGCTGTTCTGATGATTAAGTAACATGTGTAAATTCTCTTTAGAGATGGCAAAATTATTTCCAAATATTAATAATTGTTTTTCACATCCTTATTTTTCGTCTATAGAAACCTACCAACCTTGTCTTCATAAGTTATCAAGTCTTAATGATTTTACTTCAAAACTTTCATATCCAGCCCTTCTTCTTCTATTTTCTCACCTCTTTGCCCTACATTCCAATTCCCATTCATTACTCCACCACCTCCCTACAGCCCACCCCTGACTATGACCTGGCTCCAATCAAACCACTCCACCAACGGGGAAATTTCTCATGTGCAAATGTAATCAATCATGTCTTCCTAATGCTCTGTATTCTTTATGACTCTTAATCACCTACAGAATAAAAGTTCAGTTCCTTCACCATCTAGCCCTGCCTACCTTCTTCATCTTCATCTTCTGCTAGTCCTTACTTGCACTTCACAAGTGCATTAATTCCATGATTGTGTTGTTTTCCTCCTTCCAAGCATTTGCACATTTATTTCTCCTGCCTTAAATGTCCTCCTCCTCCCACTCAGCAACTCTAGCACATCTTTTTTCTATACAATCTTCTCATTTATTGCTGGCAAAATTCCACTTACTCTTTACTTCAAAATGTCTCCCTTCAAAATGTCTCCCTTTCCACCTTGGTTGAATCTTCTTTATTGTTTTCACAGAATGCCGACTTCTAAAGAGGGTTGATTATGCCTTTTCATGTTGCTGTCTCCGGCGACTAGCACAATGTCTGCACCTAATAAACACTTAACTATTGTCGTTGCATGAATGAATATCTTTTAGTATTCTTAGCCTCTGGACTGATTTCATTTTGTAAATCTTGTTTATCTCTCTCTCTATGTATCTATCTATCATCTATCTATCTATTTATTTTTGTGTACGAGCCCCGACTCCAAGAGGTGGCAATTTATTCACGTCGTGGTAAAAACATTTTCAAGAGCAACGTTAGTAGGTAGAATCTGGAGCTACAAGGGCGACCCAGGACCGTGGTCGGCAACCCCGCTCCTGCCTGCCGCCTTCACGGCCACATCGGGTCTGAGGCGCAGGAACCTGAACCAAGTCTTTGCCCTTCACAGGACACTTGGCTTCCTAAGCCTGAGAGGCAGTCAGTCTCCACCCCGGGCTCTGGGACAGTCTCAGCCTGAGGATGAAACGCACAACGTGTGCATCGGGGAAACCCTCTCGTGGTAAATATTCCAATCGCATACGTCTCAGAGACAGCGCCACACCGCAGAGTGCGAGAGCCGTCCACAAGCAGGGGAGAGGGGACTGGAAACCAACGCAATGAAAGGAAAGCCGAACTTTATCTTCGAGGGTCCCTGACGCCCCACTTAGCGGCTCCCTCCTGTGCTCCACCCGCCCCTGCTCGGCGGCACTCGCTCGCCCTTCACCACTTGATGTCTCGGCTGTTTTAATCATTTCCGTATATCAGTTTAGCATCCTTCTTCTAGGATCCTGTAGGTAGTTATGAAAACCTTATCTTGGGACATCATTGCTGTAAAATACTACATTATTGCTTCCGTTAGGGTTTTTAAAATTAGAAGGGACAAAAAATTACTTAAGCTGACTCCAGAGAATGGTGAGAGCAGGGGTTGTTTTTAAGACTCTGAGATGATGTTGTGGGCATTCAAGCATAGGAAGGCCCAGGGGAAGTGAGGCTGGGCCAGAGCAGCTTCTTGGTCTCCTGTGACATCTTTATATCTTTCTATCCATATGTTCTATTTCTTCTCTTCCAGCTCCATCTGTTTTCAACTTCCTGACAACTTGCCCATGAACTTTGGCTGCAATTCAAGTTCCAAACATCCTTTCACCTTTTGCTCCCACTACTTCCTCTTTTCTCAAATTTTAAATCCACAAAAGTGGATTTTAATAGACACGGCTCATCTACTGGGGCCAAGCCACATTCATTTGTTCATTTCTGAAATATTTATGGAATATTTAATATATGCCAGACCCTCTTCCAGATGCTGGAGTAAAAGCAGTGGAAAAGGCAAAAATGTCTGCTGTCACAGAGATTACATTCTGCTAAGCCACAGACAAGTCACTGAACTGGCAATCTCCAGACCAAATATCCCATGTCAAGACTATCATCTGTGGTTAGGGGTGGAGAGGCTGGGTCATGTGGTACAAAATGTGGCCACCTGGTTAGCTAAAGTGAGCATGGCACATTCCCCAAAAGGAGGTGTGGGCAGGCATGGAGGGACTTAAATGCAATTTTAGTTTGAGTTTTCTCTTTAGTACTCATATTCCTTTACTTTATTCTCCTTTACTTCCTATATTTCTCATATATGATTTGAAAAACATTCTTTTAATCTTATCTTCTTTGGTCCTTTCAAGGCCACCATGATATTTCAATGTATCCTTACATCTAAGTATGTGTAATCTCGAACATAATCTGGAAAGATTTTACCTTAAAGTAAATCTAGAGTTTGTAATGTTTTTTAATGGCTGAAAAATATATCCCAAGGTAGGATAGATAAACTTTTAATTTAAGTGTATAGACTCACTTTGCAAGTACTACTTGTTGTTATTTCCATACTTTAGAAGCCTTTAGTAACAAATCCTAAACTCTACCTCTCTGTGTGATTCTACCTGGTTTTTTGGGATCGCTGTATGCATGTACACAGGTGTGGATACGTGCGTGCAAAAGTCTGTGTGGCATGTTGTTCTTGGTGTCCCTTGAGGGCTCCATCTCTATTTTTTTTGCCGCAAAATTTTCTCTCTCCTGCCTCTTCATCTTGTTTTCCCTCCTCTTTCCACAGCCCTTGGAGTCTGTTCGTCTTCTTTAACTAGGATATAGAATTGAAATCAATGTTTTGTTGCCACCTCTCTGTTGGACTGGATTACCATTTGGTAGCAGACCTAAGATTTAGTTAACTGTCAATAGTTGAAAAGAAATGACTCAACCATGGGCCCGGATGGGAGGGCTTTTTACAGGAGTGAATAACTGCCACTAAGTGATGCCTTTTCACATAAAATTTAGTTACTGAAATGTATAATGCATTATGCAAAATTTGTAATGATGATTGATGTGTATTTTTTATTAGACAGTGATCACTATGTATAAAAATGCAAGAAAATCTAATATCCTTCTACAGTCAAGAACCTTACCAATAGCCTTTAACATAAGTATAGTTAAATATCCTACTCAATAATTCTCTGCTTAAATTAACCCAGGTTTACTTCGTCCCATGTAGATTAAACTTGCCATAAATCTTTTTTTAAGAATCAGAAGTCTGCAGAAATGCCCAGTTCCAGAACTATGGGACTTTAAAGCAATTTTTCATAAAGAAATTCTTATAAGCAATTTCCACCCTAAGTGGTTCTATTATTGTTTGATTACAACTTATAGAAAGAAAGTATTCAGTCTCTTACTCTAACTCTCCCTGTTTCCCATCTCATCTTTTTGGCCTCATAGGAAAAGAGAAAAACAAACAAACAAATAAAGATACAATGTTTCAGCATGACCTTCACCTGAATGAAAATCCTGAAAGGATCCTCCTCAGTCAACAGGCAATTCTACAACTGTTGTCTAACTTCATTAATTTTGCCCAGCCTAGTAATTGATTTTATATCTACACTTCCCATCTATGGATTATTGACTCATTTCAAACAGCTTTAGTACAATTCCATCTTCTTGAAAACTTGCTTCTTAAAGAAACTCACTCTTAAAGTGATATTAGAATTCTCTCTCTTGTTCTCAAACATTTTTGCAACAAGTTAAAATAACAAGAGTTTTTAAATAGACATTTATCGAGCCCCTACTAGGGCTAGGTACTGGGAATACAGCGGAATAAAACAGGCAACCGTACTTGCCCTCATAGTGTTTACAGTCTAGTAGGGATGAGGGAGATAATAAACAAAGTAACTAATAACTATGTAGTATGAAAAAAGTTGAAATGCTGAGGAGAAAAATAAAAGTAAAACAGGCTGATAGGGAGTGGAGGTTGCAATATTAAAAAAGGTGGTCAGCTTGAATCTTTGGAAATTGTTTCATATTTTCTATTTTTTACTTAAAAAGCAGAGAGATGTCAATTTATAATCCTCTCACTACAGCAAAGTAAAATACTATTTTAAATTGGTTTTGAACTTATACACCCTTGATTAAGTATTCTTGTGTGGCTCTGTCTTCTGCCAGAAAAAAAAAATTTCCTAAACCAGAGCAACAGTCTACTTTTGCAAAGTGACTGGCAATCTTGGGCATCAGAAGATATGTCCCTAACAGTTAATGATCCTAGAAAAAGAGAGTGCTCTAGAATATCTGGGACCCAAAACCTCTGGTGAAGCCATCTAATTATAGTTGTTTTAGACTAATGCAGAAAAGTCTTGCACACTGCTACATTTCATAGGCATCGAATAACAGTACTAAACAACTACAAATATTTGTGAATTAGTATAGCATGTGATTTTATTGTTTTTCCACATGTGAAAACAGATTTAGATTCTCAGTTTTGCTTTGCCTGGCTTCTCTTGAGCATCTTCTTACCAACCAAATAGTCAGAGGGCATCGCTTCAGCTTCCAGTCAGCCAAACCAGTGGTTCTTAATCCTAGCTGTGCACTAGAATCATCTTTTAAAATTACTAATGCGTAAGTCCCTGATTCCAATTAAATCAGAATCTCGGGAGGTAGAAGGGGCTCGGGTATCATCAGTATTTCTTTTTAATTCCAATTATACGAGAGATTCTAATTCATAGCCAAGAACCTCAAGAACATATCAGCCCTTAGCAGCCTCCTACTCAGCACCTCTGAGGGTGTCCTAACATAATTAGTCATTTATTTCCTCTATAAAGACCTCAGCTTTCACCTCACTCTCTTTTTCTTTCAACTGTTTTCCTTCCTTTACTTCTTTTCTCCTTCTTGTCTGCTTCTGCCTGAGGTCTGCCAACAGTACCTGGTAAGGTTGTTTGACCTATTGGTGGCCAGGATTGGGCTAGGTTTTCAGCCCTCTGAAGCAAAACACATAGATCTAGTTACCTGGAGATTGCCCACTCATCACTTCTGCACCTGCTTTTGTGGTTCCCTGGGGCCTCTCCATACCCTGCTGGCTAGCTGCCCTCCACAGCTGGTGCTACACTCAGGGCCAGCCCCCAAAGTAGCATGCTTTGGCCCTCAGAATTCCCATTGAATATATACTATCATAGCATCTGAATATGTCTCAGTGTGGCATATAAGGCATTTCATCATCTGGCCCCTTTCCTCTTTTCGACCTCCCGCTATCACTACCACAGTTCTCCACTGCTCCATTCACACGTGCACATACATCTCCTTACTTGTGTTATTTTTCTTAATCTGGAAACTTCCTTACTCATTCCTCAGGTTTCTATCTCAATTGTTGCTTCCCTAAGAAGCCTTCTCTAACTCCCTTGATTACAGTGTTTTTCATGCTATATCATGATGGCTTATGTGTTTATACTCCTGGCTTCCCCTCTAGACTCAAGGCAGAGTCTAGGTCTTTATTTTTTACATATTTTAAGATAGATGACAGCTTCTCTGTTAAATGGAAGAATAGACCCATGAATAGACCCATGGGATGTGGATAGCAAACTACACCTGGCCCATTGCCTGTTTTGGTAACTATAGTTTTATTGAAATACAGCCATGCCATGTGCATATATGTATGAAGTTTTACTGAAACATAGCCACACTCATATGTATTGTCTTGTGGTTGCTTTAGTGCTGTAAGGGCAGACGTGAGTAGTTACAACATGGTCCCCAAAGCATAAAATATTTACTATCTGGCCTTCTGTAGAAAAAGTTTGCTGACCCTTGACCTGAAAGAAACCTGAGAGATCTTCTATTACAGTGTGCCAAATAGAAAGATAATGCAAACCATAGAGGTAATTTTAAATTTGCTAGTAGCCACATTAAAAAAGGAAAAGAAATAGATAACAGTAATTTTAGTAATATGTTTTATTTAACCCAACATATCCAAAGTGTTATGATTTCAACATGTAATTAATACAAAAATTAAGTAATGAGATACTTTACATTCTCATTGTAAAATAAGACTAAGTCTTTGAAATCATGTGTTGTTTTTTTTTTTAACATAAAGGTATTTTACACTTATATAACAATTTGAACTAGCCCCATTTTGAGTGCTCAATAGCCACATGTGTGGCTAGCACCTATCTTTATTGGACAATTGTAAGTCAAATTCATCAGTTTATATATGGACCAAGAAATAGGTCCAGAAAGGTTAAGAGTCTAATCTAAAGTCACACAGAAGAATCAGGCACTGAATCTAGCTCTCCTTTTTGCTAGCCAAGCGCTTCTTCCATCACATCATACTGTCCCCAGGCTTGTCGTTTGTTCACTAGAAGAGATATGATAAAAAGACCTGGTTTCTAATTCTGCACAGCATTAATATGTTGTGTGACTTCGGGATATTTCTTAGCTTCTTGGGGTTTCCATTTCCTCATCTCTAGAGTAAATGTTCTGGATTGGATAATTTTTAAGATCTAATGATATATGACAAGCAAACACATTGGTTTGCAAACTAGAACACACTGTAGTGATTTTGCTCAAGAATTCTGTTCCTAAGAAACTGTGTGTAAATATGAATTCAAGACTATGCTAGTTGTCACCAAAACTTTGAAAAAGCTTACAAAAGCTTTGAGAGGCCAGAATTTCAGATAGTTCATTCATTTAAGTCAGAATTTTAGTATTTGAAACCAAGCCTAAAGCCTGACATGTTTGGCACAGAACCTTTCAGAATATCGATGTTATGTTCTCAAGAGATTTTGGAGATGATCTGAGGTCATTACTGAGCAGCGAAAGAGCAAAGAAAGGATTTGTGTTAAGGGCGTTAGTGCCCTCCAGTACCAAGGGACCATTTGGGGCAGCAGAATGGTTTTCTGTCTCTGCTGACCAGCACCACGGTCAGTAACAGGTGACAGGAACATAGGGTAATGAGAGAAAATGGAGATGATATAATACCTATGGGAAATTAGGGGATAGAGAACTATGACCATGATTAGATGATCAAATTTTATTTTGTGATTGCAAATTTTATAATAGAATCAATAGCTTTATTAAATTTATAGTCCAAATCACAGAAGAAACAGAAATGTAGAAAAACAGTACAAAAATGGAAGCAAGCAATCACCAAAGACAGATGCATTTTTTAAAAAAGTTTGCCTAAGACCAAATATGTTCACTTTCAAACCCATCCACATCTTGCCCTTCTCTTATACAGCAGAGAAACATTTTCCTTCCAAAGACAAGCCAAAGGTATGGGCTTTGGAATTAGATCTGTATGAGACCCATACAGACCCATATGGCCTTGGCAGAGTTTGTGCCTTAGTTTCCTCCATAAAATTTGCATACTAATAGTACTTACCACATGGGATTGAAGATTCAATGTGGCAATATAGAGAAAGTTTTAGTACAGTGAGCATCACATATTAAGTTTTAAATTAATCTTAACTTTTTTTTTCTTCTGCAAGTAGGAATCATGAAGCAGGCGGGGAAACTACCAGGGTGCCGTTCCCACAACTGGCTATAGGTGACTCACAACTGATCTACCATGTTTAAGGAAATATTGGTGGTATACAGTAAATTGTATATTGTATATGCATAAATAAGTGCAACTCTAAAGCATTTCACAGGGAATCTATGCCACCAATCCTCTGTTATTAATGCCTCAAGACAGCTGGACAGGATGGTGAGAAATCTTCCAAGGAAGACCACTGGGCATTTTTCTTTTATTACTTGGTAGGTAGGTTCTTCAGAATCTAAAGTTTTACTTCTTTCTGGAAATATTTCATTTTGATAAGCTTGTGCATTGCTAACTGACTTTAGAATGATTTTGTTAATCTTCCATCTTTCTGGAAAAAATGGCGTGAGAGTTTAAGTGGCTTCAAGTTTACATCCTGCATTGGGAAACTTGCCTTCTAGTACCAGTGACTTTGTAAAGAATCCTTCAGCATTTGTTCAGCCAGCAGAGAAGAAGTGAGTTCCCTTCAAGCTGATTCATTTACCACATGTCCTGTGGGATGGGTTCAACTCAGCATATATGGAATCATTGGCCAGAGACCAAGGTGACAGCCCTCGGGGTTCATTCCTGGGACATTTCTCAAGGAAAACTCAGCCTCTTAGATAGAAGAGCAGGTTGGTTTTAAACCAACCATCAAATACAGCTGAACTAGGAAGCTACCGTTTACTTTGTAATTTAGAGTATTTAAAAGAAATGTACTATAATAAAAACATCTAACTTTTATATAGCAGTTTCTAAGTGTCACAATTCTGAATGCTTTACTTTTATTAACTCATTTAATCTTGCTATTATTATCATCCCTGTTTTACAGATAAAGAAACTGAAAAGATAGGGAGGTTGAGTAACTTGCTCAAGATCACACAGCAAGCCAGAGGCAGAGCCTAGGCAGTCTGGCCCCAGAGTCTGTGCCTTTATTTCTTTTTTTCACCTGTCTACAAGTTAAGAGGTACTTTTCTATATTTGACCAATTTTTTCATTGGAAGCACAAACATGTAGATTTAGAAGTCTATTTTGTTTCATCAAAAATGATTTACAATAATTGATTCTGATACTAAAGAAATTTTAACTCTTTTAGAGCCTTTAAGTTATTATTAGTTCCTTGGAAAAATGATTATAGAATTATAATGCACTTTATTTTGTGGATAAAGAAAGATTATAGAAAGTAATCTTCTTGAGTCAAAGTTTTTAAGAATTATATGAAATCATTGTGATTTGATTTTTTCTTACTATTTCATATTGTATCTTATGTATTATAATTACAAAACATATCCTTGCTTTTTTATTTTGTTTTCTACATGTTGTCATTTCTCATTATGATTCTATGAAGATAATTTCATTGTACGTAGTATATAAACATTTACAAGCAAACAAACACCAGACTTTAGCCAAAGAAACAAAAAGCACAGTGCTACAGCTCAAGTATACACATAGATGCTAATACATTTATGTAACAACTTAAATTCTCACCTGTTTCTTACAAGAATGAGAGCAAAGTAATTATGTTCCATAATCTTTGATTAAAATTAATCAAAAATCAACATAACTCTAACATGTTGTATTGAGTCAACAGGATCAATTTTTAAATTCCCAAATTTGTATAATTTCTTTTATTAAACATACTTATTTAGCTTGAACTAAAGCAAAATTTAAGCTTATGTGACCTTCTGATTGGTTTCTTAAGTTTATTAAAAGAGCTCTTTTCACTTAAAATATTTTTAAATCAAGTTTTGGAGTTTATGCCATTCTAAGATGATTAAATATGATTTCATATTTTTAGATCGTAAACATATTATAAGCATTATAGATCCTGGATTTCAGATTTCTTAAGAAGCTTTTAGGAACCTGTGATAAATATTTAATAGAGGATATGAGCCTTCTTTTTTTTTTAATCTTTATTCTTCCAGAAAGGGATATTATTTAATTCATCTATATTTACTCTATATTTTCATAAAACAATGATACAGGGGACATAGTTAATTTATGGAACCTAACTTCCAAATTATTATGCTACATTTACAACTAGTTTTGAAGATTTCTAAGAGTCAATCTAGAACCAAACTATTTTTGCAAATACAGTATTGAATGATTTCTTACTTCATGTATATCCTGTGAGATATAAAAAGAAGCCATAATTTTTGTGAAATTACGTTGTTTTTTTTAAAAAATGTGTTTTGTTTTTAAATGTGTGGCTTGCCAAATTTTAAAAATTTTATAATGGGAAAAATTTTTTAATCATCTACAACCTCACCATCCTCACAAATAGAGGTTTTATTATTTTATGTGTCTGCATAAGATTTGTTTTGCACATTGCTAAATAGCCTGTAGCATTATAATTTTAATAACATCATTGTTTTCTCTATATTCGGCCATCAACTAGTTAATTTTAACAAGTATAGGGATGTTCAAATGAAGGGAAATAAGTAAAGAAAAAGGAAGTATTAATCTCTGATATGGTTGAATCTTTTAAATATCTCCCATCACAAATAGTCCACATTCTTCACGCTTTGTTCCTGATGGAAGATAGCAAAGCTAACTCTGTCATTACCCATACTTTTGTGCAAGTCCAAGTTGACCTTGTTCAACCTATGTTCAAGGCATTCTAGTTGATTTCTCTCTGGGTCTTGGAGTGCATTCAACAAACAAGTGGACATGTGATTTATTGGTCACAAACAAAAGTTAAAAATCTTACAAGAGAATAAAACTCATCTTTGTTTCAGCTTATGTTAGCAGGAAGAGTTCTTTTAGCCCCATGGAGACTCTGAACCTTATTTTGAACTTATTGCCTGGTGCCTGAGAGCACTGGGATCAATATTTCGAGGCATTTTTTCAAACTCCACAATTCCAAATTAGCCTTAGCAAGTTGAACGAAACTCTGTTTGACTTTAGCACTTCATACCTACAGTATTTCTTTCAATATATGATTGCAAATCAATCATATCTACTCATTAATGTGTTTATATTTTGTTTGAAGCATAGGTGTTTTATTCATTTATAAAGCCTTGACTTCTTATGTTCATGAAAGGAGTATAAGCTCAATTATTTAAAAATTCAAACAGTACAAAATTATTGTAGAAAGTTAATCTTTTGTGATATAGGAAGCCATTGTTAATAGAGGAATAGCAGATAGTCCTCAAGAATGTTTTCTAGTACAAATTACTATATAAAGAGACTTAAAAGTAATTCCTTGACCACTATATAGCTTCTAGAAACTTGTTAATTATGCAATACATACTGTTTGGCACATTGTATTTATTATTTAACATC
The DNA here is from genome assembly GCF_000151845.1 of Pteropus vampyrus. Classification (NCBI taxonomy): domain Eukaryota; kingdom Metazoa; phylum Chordata; class Mammalia; order Chiroptera; family Pteropodidae; genus Pteropus; species Pteropus vampyrus. The sequence goes on along the minus strand of NW_011888792.1, from coordinate 878,072 downwards.
TCTTGGATATCCTTCTATGTTAGTGCTTTCTTTCATTCTTTTCTTTGGTCATATAGTATTCCATGATATAAATATACCATAATTTATTTGAATACAGTTGGCCCTTTGTATCTAGGTTCTGCACCTGCAGATTCAACCAACCTTGAATAGAAAATACTCAAAATAAAATGTTACATTGTTACTGATGTATACTACATAGTTAGGACTACTGAACATGTACAGACTTTTTTCCTTGTCATTATTCCCTAAACAATACAGTATAACAACTATCTATGTATCATTTACATTGTATTAGGTATTATAAGTAATGTAGAGATGATTTAATTTTAAAGTATATGGTAGGATGTGCATAGGCTCTATGCAAATGCTATGCCATTTTATATAAAGAACTTGAGCATTCTCAGATTTTGGTAACTTTGGCAGTGGGCGGGGGGCGAGTAGAGGAGGGGTCTCCTGGGACCGATCTCTTGCAAATGCTGAGAGATAACTGCAGATTCATTATAATGGGCTCATGAGCTATTTCTAGGTTGGTTTTGTTTGTCTGTTTTGTTTTATCATACCAATGTTGTAATGAATATCCTTTTAAACATATCTCTATATATATTTGGAACACGATGCTTTAAAGCATTAAAAAGAAGTAATAAATATTACTGTTTTAATATATTTCATTCTTGTTTTCACTTCAGATTATCGTTGCCAGTATACCAAACTCATATTAAATAATATTTCAAAAATTTAATTCAATACCTTTAGTCTTTAAGAATAAGTGCATTTTTCTAGAATTTGAAAATACTGACTTACAAGTGACCTTCCAACATGTTCTTTTATGATTCACTGAATGACAGTAATAATGATTCCTTGACCATTATATAGCTCTTCAGTTTACAAAGCACCTTCACATAATTATCTCATCTGACTTCACATCAATGTGATGTATGCAGGACAGGTTTATAGGGGGAAATGGTGCTGACTTGGAAAGTTTTACTGCCTGAAATATATAGAGAGGGTGTAAATCCTTTGTTCTGCTAACTCAAGGAGTCAAGGCCACTGTCATGATAGGAGTGTTATATCACACTGATTCCTTAATGTGAAAAAAATCCTCTTACACGTCACTTTAATAACTGGTGTTGCTAATTTACTATCCAGTTTTCAGGCATTTTTACTTAATTCTCTGATATCCAGAGATTAGACTCACCAGGCATTTATTAGCTAAGTGCTCCAGTAATTGCTACTCCAGAACCAAGTATTCAAAAGACATTTATGCAGCAGTAGTTAATGGTGGGTGAGTTTCAGTGTCACTGATCCTCATTTGGAATTGGGAGAACAGAGGGTAAAGGTAGAATAGAAAAGTCCCTTGAAAGCAGCACTGACAAGACCGTGCTTGCTAAGACCTTGGAAACTCCTATCCCCACTCATTATTATTTCTGTATTCTTATGACCCTTTATCAGTGCCTTTCAAGGTGGGGATGGCAGTAAATGGTGAAGCTTCTCTCATTTCCCATACTCTTGTTAGGAAGCAGGTTCCTATGCAGAAAGAGGAAATTATTGTTATGTTGCCTCCTGCTTTGGGAAAGGAAGCAATCTTGCATGACACTAGTGTTGCCATAGCTGCACACTTACATTGCCTCATTAGTAGATCCATCCCCACCCTCCTTTTCGCTGAGAATGCACTGCAGAACTTCCTCTCTTCCTACATTACTGTAACATGCACAGGACCTCAAAAATGGTTTCCACGTCTCAAGTCTTATCAGATCCGGTACAATTCAAGCCCTACTTATTGAATATGACAGCAGTTTTAACCAATCATGATTCTACAGAGTGGTTGCATCAATACTTAAAAATAAATTAAGTTACTTAAAGAGAATTCGCATTGCTGATAACACTTTGAAATTCTGGTGCTGTGTTCTTTAATTAGTACAATTACAAGAAGTTGATCTGCTCCATTCCATACGTCCATATTATTTTGTAATGCTCCATATATACTTGGCTGTCAAGTCAAGCTGATTTCTTCATTGTCCTGTGTGTCCTGTCCTCTGCCTACCTTTATATTATTTCTCCCTCCTGTAAATCTTTTTACTCTCTTGTCTATCTGAATTCTAATCAAATTTAAAAGCAGGCCCCCAAGGCTTGCATAAAACCTTTCCCACTTTGACAGAGAACTCCACTGAAGTTTCTACATGGACAGAGAAAACATCTTACTGCACGTCGTCTTTTTCTTCCTAACCTGTGGATGAAATATCAAATTTGTATTTTTGACATCTGAGCTCTTAAAACATTAACCTGTTTATTGGATTGCAATAATCATATTAGGCACAGAGTGTACTGTATGACTTTCCCAATCTCCCATACCTAGGGCCATTTCTCTGAATCAAGTAGGGAGATATACTAATGAGCAAAGTTGGGGTTTAGTGCATATCTCTCGGCCTATCAGAAGAGTCCATTAGCCTACGGCCATGCCACCCTGAATGTGCCCAATCTCATCTGATCTCGTAAGCTAAGCAGGGTCAGACCTGGTTAGTACTTAGATGGGAGACCACCTAGGAAGACCAGGTGCTATAGGCGTATTAAAAAAAAAAAAAAAGAGTCCCATAGAAGCTAAAAGTCAGCAGCAGTTGATCAATTTCTTATTCACATAGTATATGGGAATGGTGGATAGTTCCAGACTGATTACTGGCAAATGCCCTACCATTCTTCTTGTTTGACTAACAAATTTCTCTTTCTTACATGAGATGACCTCTTTGCTCTCATGATGTTTACACGGCAGGTACCTTTGAACACATTTCACTTACTCAGGATATTTCAAGCATGAGTATTCCACAGCAAGTTAAAATTTCTCTAATACTTTCTAGTTCCAAAATATTATAATGTATAAGTCTAATAAATAAAAATGTTTCCAGTTCAGGAAATAAAAAAATATAAGAAATATGGCATGTCTGGAGGGTGAGCATTTCCTATGATAATTTTAGCCCATGTTGCCTGACTAGTCCTATGAATTATCTAATTTAATATTTAAAGGTCTGTGTTACATGTTAATTTGTTTAATATGTTAATTGTGGACTTTATAACTAGATTATAAATTTCTCAAAGGCAAGATTATGCCACAAATGACTCTTGTACCTCTCATGGCACTTAGTAAAATTCTGAGCATATTGATGCTCAATATATATTTATTGATTCAAGTCAATGTCATCTTTAGAATGAGATGCTTAAATTCCAGTTAAATAGGTTTTGGGTAAGAGATGATGAATCAGTTAGGGTCTTAGAGAAGAAACAAAATTCACCCTAGATGGTTCAAATAAAGAGACTTTAATAAAAAGACTACTCAAAGATGTTAACTACTCCAAGTTAACAAGAGTCAAAGTATGGTGAGGCATCCAGCAATCAGTTACAGAGGCAGAACTAATTTTCTCCTGGGGATTAAGAAACAAAGAAAAGAAATAGAAGTAAGAGACCCACTGAGCGCTGGAGCTTGCGAGGAAGACTGACCTGGCAGAAAATGTGGTTGGGGAATGATGATCAAGAGCTGGGGTGACGATGCAGGGGGACAGGGAAGAAATACCCCACTTTCCGCCCTATGGTCTCCTATGTGTTCCAAGTCACAAGGAGTTAAGAAAATGTAGTCAGAAAATTTCAGTCTTCTGAGACACATAGCAGGACAGAGAAGAGTAGAGAAAGTTAGGGGTGGAGAGGTTTGGGCAGAATTGGAGTAGGCGGGAGGGGGTGGCATGTGAAAAAAGCAGCATAGGTTTCCATTATAAATGGAAACAAGAAAAAGTCTGAATTATTATGTACAGAATAAGAGAAGCCTAGAAATCCAGAAATTATTTGGGAAAAACAAAGTATGACTTAGCCAAATTTAGACCCTGACACTGTTAATTTCTTTAATAGGTCACTCTGAATGTAATCTGAATAAACAGAATAAACATCGTTACATTTAAACTTTCAATTTTTCAATATTGACTTACAACTGCAATATTTTTTCAATGTCACAGTTGCAAGTCAAGAAATAGACATGTATATACATCATTCATGGCAATGAATAAAATTCATTTACATACATAACTACCATCACACTCAAAAGTAGGGGCTGTACTGCTTAATGAGCAACTTTGTTTTTTTAGCTATAAAGTAAAATAATAGGACAAACATGTTTTTCCTCCTTTGTGAATGACTTGTTATGAATAATATCAAACTATTTTCCTTAAATTTAAAAGAGAGGCATATTTTAACATATTTTACTTTCATTTGGTACCTATTCATGACCTCATAGGGGTTAGTAAATATTTATATAAATAGAATTACAGAACTAGAAGACAGTAACAGTTTTATAATCCAACATAGCATTTACAGATAAATAAACAGGCTCCCACAGATTAAGTCACCTGCCTGCGATCAAATAGTTGGTTGTGGCAGAACTAGCCCAGAACAAAGATTGTCTACATCCTAACTAGTCATCCATATTTCTAGAAATGCCTGCTTGATTTAGATCCAAGTAAATGGCATAGGGATTAAGGGCAAATGTTTGGAATGAAGCAAATTTGCTTGTTTGGCAAATGACCAATTCCTGCTGAGCTTCCATTTCCTCCTCTATAAAGCTGGGGTGAATATAGAATACACATCCTATTAGAATTGTTATGGATTGACTGAAAAAAACATATATAAAATGTTGAGCACAACACTTGGCATGTAGTATATATGCCCAATAAATAAAAGCTACTCTATAGTAGTTATAAATTTTTTCTAATTTTTAAAACAATCAACAGATAATTTAGTCATAGATGATGGTCAATGAGAATTTAACAAGCATTATGCAGAGAACTTTAAACCAAGAAAAGAACATTTAAATCAGTCAGAAGAGGTAGAGTAGAGAATAAGGGAAACTACATAATGGGAGTGGAAAGGAGTGCAACAGTCCAAACAGAGTAAATGAATTGTTTTTATTATTTTTCCTCCATCTTTACTAAGAAAACATTGCCAAGAATCCCACTTTTAAATTATTATTTTTTTAATTAATAGATTTTTTTTTTAGTAGTTTTAGGTTTACATAAAAATTAATTATCGATTCATAGAGAATAACATCATTGGACTCTTGAAATTTTAAAACACTTGATAAACATAAAGCACTATGCAGATAGAAGGTGCTATTGTTCTTATGAATAAATAATGAGAAATGCCCAGGATCTAGTTAACACCCCAGGAAGAGATAAATCAACATAACTTGATCAAATTAGGTTTTTAAAGAACTTCACAGGTAAAATTATGCAATTGCTAGCAAAGTTGTGTACCCTGTTATGGCAAAATTTCCAGGAAAGTGGTGGATTGCCTATCTGAATTCTGTCTAAAAGAAAAATTGCAGGCACAACTGTGGAAGCTTACAGATAGTATCACACTATACTGGATAAACTAGTTGAATCTGTAATTAAAGGGTAGTACACCGAAAAATGTATAAACAACCTACTGGGGAAAAGGTCCCATAGCTTGTATGGGAAATTCATATAGAAATATTACAAGGGCTTTAGAGAAATAATGACTATTATACCAAAGAGAAAACTAGTGAATAAAATTTATAAATTTAAGATGTTCTCAAGATAGTTACATGCAAAGACATTTCTTACTATTAAGAAATTTTTATTGGTTCATCGTTGGATTGGCAGTATTTTTTTTAAAAAATAAGGATAGGAAGTTGACTTAAAGTGAAGAAATAGAGTTTATGAATCAATAAACATGTCTTAATTTGGAGAAGCATAAACAGAAGTATTTCAGGGATCCCTGTCTGCCAGGACAAATAGATTTAAAATTTGCGTAAATAATCTGGAAGACAGATTAGGAGGTTTATAGACAATACTGAGTTCTTCCTAGAAGAAAATGCCAACAATAGCAATGAA
>NW_011888792.1:846302-870777 GCF_000151845.1 Pteropus vampyrus | reverse complement strand
ACATCACCATTATAGATTATAAAAACTATTTTTCAACAGGGATATGTTGCTGAATGTCATGACTATTCATGTGCTGGTTCTAGGGCTTTCAAATTTGTTTTGTGGTGCCCACTTTGTTGCATTTCTGAGTAGGTTGTAAATCTTGTTAAAACCAATGAAAATATAATTTCGGAATGTTTCAGAAGCAATCTCTCATGTCACTGAAGTCTCCAAGGTTTTATGTCTCTACTTTCTTTTTTATATAGTGCAAAAAAGATTCAGATAAAAATAATTTTATCTTTTACTATAACATTTTTTTAATTATAAAAAGTAATACATGATGACTGGACAAAATTTAGAATAGGTATAGAGAAAAAAGGACCCCAAATTCCATTATCCACAGATGAAATATGATGAACATTCTAATATATTTCTTTTTTTAAAATATATATGAGATTAAAATATTAACTGGCTTATTTTGGAGGTGGCTGAAGAATTTTAAGTAATTTAAAAGTATACATATATATGCATATACATTTTAAATATATATCTATTTTATATATGCATATATTCATCTAAGATAGTCATTGAAGTTTTGAAATACTTTCTCTAAAGTTATTCCATTTCTCTATATGGAGACTGTGAGATGTTACGATTATAAGCAAAAAATTGGCCAATTTGTCTTGTTGGTAATTAAAAAAATAATAAATTAATGTGATTTGTATACAATAGGAAATTTGAATTTTTACTTGTTTATTTTTTCTGTTTACAAAAATAATATGTGGTCACTGTAAACAAATCAAATAACACATATAAGTATTAAAAACAGCTAACATTTGTTGAGTGCTCTCTGTGCGCCAGGCACTGTTCTAAGGGTTTCTTTTATATTAACTTTTCAGTCCTCACAGAACTCTATGAAGTAGGGACTATAATTTATTATTTTCATTTAACAAATGAGAAAACTTAGGCATAAAGACGCTAAGTAATTCGAAGTCCTGACTTACCGAGACAACAGTCATGCCAAACAAACATGGTTTTTATTTGTTCATTGAGCTGTTTGTTTTAATGGGAAAAGAAAGATGAATTAGGGCCTTACCATAGACATATTATATCTTCATTTCAGGGGAGGAAATGATAAGTCCACATGATGTTCTTGTTCATGAAGAAGGTACATGGGGGAGTGAAGGCATACCTAGGAGGATCTGGAGCCCACTGAATCCATGGACTAGCTGGACAAGTTAACGGATCATTATCAAGGACATGTAGCTTACTAAATGACAGAGGTGAGATCCAAACCCAGGCAGGATGTCCCCAGAACCCATACTTAACCACTCCCTAAATTACCTCTATAAGGTATAAAGAAGAAAGGCATCAAGAAGAAAGCCAAAAGTCCTCTGATTCCATGACTCAGGGACAACAACTGCCATCATTTTGGTAAACATGTTTCTAAACTCTTTTTGGTGCAAAGCTTAACTGCAGCTGACCTAAGTATTAGCAGAATGTCCTCTGATCCTCTTGGAACATGAAACCATGGGAAGCTTGTAAGGAGCTACCTCAAGGCCATTTCTCACTGTTTCCATATCTTTCCGGGAGGCTATCATAAGACATTTTCTCATCATCTCCTAGGTTCTGAGTTGATATGAGGTTTTCTGCCTTCCCCTCTGTATGCAATTATGATGCTAACTACCTGGAAATAAGTCAGATTTCACAGGTTAAGGGCGTAGTCCTCCACAAGACTGCCTTAACTTCGGGCAGCAGCCACTAGCTCAGGGTTTCCCAGGACACTCACAGTTCTGACCAACTAGCTACGAATTCAGGAGTTCCCACTATCCCCTAAAGTTGGATAATTTGCTAGAAAAACTCACAGAATTCAGGAAAGCATTATACTTATGATTATAGTTTTATTATAAAAAATACAAATCAGGGCTAACCAACAGAAGAGACACATAGGGCAAGCTTTGGGAGGCCCCATGTCCTTAAGGGTCAGGAGGGTCCCATATCCTTCTCAGGTGAAGCTTTCTCAGGACATGTCACCCTCTTACACATTGATGTAAGATTACCAACCAGGGAAGCCCACATGAGCCTCTATTTTTAGTGTTTATTGAGGTTTCTTTATGGCTGCATGATTGATTGAATTGATGCAGGACAGGGCAAATTTCCCCAAGTGGTGGGGAGACCAAGCCCTATACCGAGAGAAGAAGAGGGTCCCTTCATGGAGAGTGTGGAAGAAATTCAACACACACCCCAAGGCGGAGGGAGAGTGAGAGGGACAGTGTTAAAGCACTGAGTGTTTGGGGAATCCAGTTTATTTGTTATTCTTTAGTTCCTATGAGTTATAGTTTAAAAGACTTTATTAACCCATTTCTTTTTATATGAATATACAGTGAGGAAGGGGAAGAGGAAGAGTGTGTTGCCTGAAAGTCCTGTTGGCAGCTCCTCAGCTTTAATCCATAGGTCTCCACGGTTTTAGCTACGGGGAATGAATGATTTTATTTGTGTAGGGCAGACACTTAAAGACTCTTGTTCCTGTTTTCATTTCCACAGGTGTGGGGAAATGGATTATTAGCAATTTCAGCAGAAATCTTCCTTTGTTCTGAAAGTGTCTTCCTGGCTTGGCTGCAGGGCTGATCAGCATATTGCAGTCTCTGAATGTAGCTTGATTAACATTTTAATTCTCTTGCCTCTTCCCTACATTAGAATCATTGGCCAACCCTCTTTTTTCCCCAGAGGTTGGGCTGATACTGCCTGACTGAAAGCCCCAAACCTCTAATCAAATGCTTAATCTATCCGCCCCGCCAGCCCCCATCCTGAATTATCTCATTAACAGAAACTCAGGTCCAAGGTGCCCACCATGAATAACAAAGACACTTTTGTCCCTCGGGAAATTTCAAGGATTTAGAAATTAACTCCCTGGAACAAAGAACAAAGACCAGCCACATTCTTTACTATACCACAACCCCCACCACTTAGAATACAACTGCAGGCTATAAGACTGCTAGCTGCAGTTTGGAATCAGCTCCTAAACAACAAGGTATCCCACTTAACTCCTGTTGCATTTGTCAACTAGCTTGTTTTGTTTCTTTGTTGTCCTGTGGGACAAAGGCCAGGGGGAGCTGGCACCTTTGCTATTCTTGCTTTTGCTATCTATGTAAGTAATAAGCTGTCTGAATTTTTTTTAAGCTGTCTGAATTTTTATAAAGCTTGTCATTTTACCAGCCAACTCTCTTAGCATTGTTTGACCTATCGTTTAGAGAAATAAGGAAAACTCAAGAGGACAATTATGGGGGATTGAGGTGTTTAATTTGTTTTAGTCATTTTGATTTATAAGAACACTCAAATGGAGCTATTCAGTAGGTTAGATGTGAGACTGGAGCATGGAGGAAAGAGGAGGAAGTAAGTTGTGCTGTGGCAGTGACTAACATGAGAGAAGATGCTCTCCAAACAAGACAATATAGAGAAGCTAATGGTGAAGTGTTAGGTAGCTAGTCAGACATGAGTGACGGGGGAACAAAGGAATAGGGGCCCAAAGAACACCCCAATGGTAGTAGAATTCTAGGTACACACATGTGCACTAGGCAGAGTTATATAGCAGCCAGGAGTCAATCAAAATAACTTCACTTGCCAATCATCTAGGAATGCCTTGGAAACCACCCATTATGGCCCAAATATAAGGCCGACATTCTCACTTCTGGGCCCTTTTGCCCTTCTGGGCTCCCCTCCTTTTGCCCTTCTGCCCCCTCCCATTTTGTCCTTCTGGACTCCCCTTCTTTTTTGCCTCTTTTTGCCTTTCTGGGTTCTCTCTCTTTTTGATGGTCTTTTGTGGCCTTTTTGCCCTTTTCTGGCCATTTCGGCTCCTTTGTGTTGGTTACAGCACTGGGACCATGTGCCTCCTTGGGACACTCTTTGTCTTTCTAAAATATATTTTTAATAAGTTATTAAATCTCAATGACCTGCGATTCTTCAATGCCGTCATTTGAGGAAGAACCGAAGAAAAATACCAACCACACGTCTGTCTGCGCCATCATTGTCCCTCTCCCTCCTCGCTACCATTGGGGCTACACTGAACTCCTATCACAGCCCCAACAGTGACAGAAGGACTGCTTTGATGTGAGCTCAGACTTGGGTAGTCATAAAATATCTGAATAAAAAAAAAATGGCTTTAGGGTCTTAAGTATCCAACCTCTTACCTGATACAAGTATCTTTTTAACACCATCCCAAGAATTGGTCATACAGTTGGTTTCTGGTTCAGTGGACATAGCAAGGAAGACTTAGGCCAATGATTGTCAGGGCAAGCAATTCTGATATAGATCTGATTGTTTTTGTATTCTTTCTCATATTGAGCTAAAACCTATCTTTTAATGATTTTTACCATTGCATTTGTATTACCTCATAGAACACATATTCACATAGCTATTAACCATTGTTTGTTATAGATGTGCTATGAAGTCAGCCATCATGTCTCCTCTTGGTTTTTGTCATCAGCTAATTAAACATCTGCCTTAACCCATCCCACCCAGAGCCTTGTCTTGGTTCTCACCATCTTGGTTATTTTGGTATCTCATCAGCATCGACTTTAAAATAGAATGTACAGTCTACAGCCATGCCACCCTGAACAAGCCCAATCTCATCTGATCTCAGAAGCTAAACAGAGTCGGGCCTGGTTAGCACTTAGATGGGAGACCACCTAGGAAGACCAGGTGCTATAGGTGTAAAAAATAAAAAAATAAAAAAATAAGGGACTGTAAGACTATAAGATCCTTGCAATCTGTGAGGTCAACCAAGGGTTGCCTCGCTTAAAAACAAACAAACAAACAAACAACATAGAATGTCCAGATGTAGTTGCATCAATGGAGAGTACAGTGAAATTAATATTTCCAATAAAATACCTATTTTGATTTCTTCGCCTTTTGTAAATGTTTTTTAAACATACACAATCTTCTTTAAAAAAGAATATGAGGAAGATAGGAAAATGAAATGTATATTAATGTCTTATTCTGTCCTCCTGCAATTAAATTTTAAATATATTTGTGTTTTAAATATTATTTTAAAATAATTTGGTTTGGTTTTATATTATAAAAATAATACGTTTAAGGTAAAAAAATTTTTTTAAAAATATAAATGGTATAAGGGAAAAGTAAAAAAAAATCTCTCAAATTTACAAACCCACTCCTTAAAGGTAACTACAATTTACTGTTTTCATCCAGAATTTTTTTTCTATATTAGGCATCTTTCCACATCAGCAATATGAATCTACCTTATTCATTTTAATAGCTGCATAGTATTTTATTCTATTGAGACAGGACATCACTTGTAAAATTCTTAATCTTTTAGCAGAAAATGAAATGGGACATCTCTTGCACAGCTAATCTTTTTAGTAAACCTAGTTTTCTTCCCTCCTTTCTTTGGAAAAAAGGCCCTCTCCCTCAAATCCTGATAATTGCCCGACACTGGTGACTCAGATCCTCTGGCTATTGATAAGGGTCATCAGCCCATTGTTAAAGAGAAATGATGTTAAGCCAGGCAGGGCTTAGAGTCTGAGAGGGAAGGGGACTTTAGGCCAAAGGTCTTTTTTTTACTCTTTAAGAAATATATTAACCGAGCCTGTTTCCCTTTACTCACTTAATAGGCAAATCAATAATAAGTTTGTATCTTCTTTTTCCTTGTCTAGGGACTGAGGTGGCACTTCAGCAGGAAACCCAAGACCCCACCCCGACTGAGGCAGAAAGAGAAAGAGCTCCATGAAACCCCTATAGGCAGGAACAACAACGCTTCTCAGCAGGAATCAGATACGGACGAAGAGACCTCTCAACCCTCAACATCCATATTAATGATAAGGGGGTTCATGACTCTTAGAAAAGAGTTAGGCAAAAAAGTTAGGGGGTTTCGGGTCTGCCTGCAAAGACACTGAGGTCATCCTATCCTAGAAGGGGTCCACCCTAATCCGCCCACAATTAAGTAAGCCAGAAAGTATTTTTTTTAACTCACAAAGAAACCAGTAGGCAGAGAATTAGGTACCAGTTTAAGCCAGTCACTCGCACCTGCTCAATGAAGATCTCAAAGACCTTCAACTCACCTGAGCCTCATTATACCATCATTATAATATGATGCATATGCCCAGAAGTTCATTAATATCATTATAACAGACTGAATTCTGGGAACAAACATGTGCAGAAAGCAAAATGATGAATCACTGAGCCCTGTCAATCTTAGTTGTCAATCAGAGAAGCCCACTCTAAGTAATCACCCACAGCAAAAAGGGATAAAAACCCTGAAGGCTTTGTTACCAGGCCTTTTGAGCCATGCTTCTCTTGCCCAGGCCCTTTTCTACTTCTAGAAGTGTACTTTCCCTTCTAATAAAACTTTTCTACTGTATTTCGGTGTCTTGCTCAATTCTTTGTTCGAGACTTCAAGAACCTGGACAATGCTCTGAGAGAGGATCCCCACTCTCCGGTAATAATATAATTATATCCCATTTATTTTCCTGTCCACTGTTGATGGATATGGAGGTTGTTTCCTTTTTTTATTTTATAGCAATACAAAAAATGTTTTTATATGTTTCTTTGAACACTTGAAAAAGCATATCTGTAGGACAAATTCTTTAAAGTAGAACCACTGCGTCAAATTTTTGTATGTCTTCAAAGATAGATCAATTTACACATCTACCAGTGTGTGGTTGTGCTTGTTTTTCCATATGCCAAACTTTAAAATACAGACACGCCTTGGAGATATTGCGGGTTTACTTGCAGGCCACTACAATAAAGAGAGTATTGCAATTAAGCAAGTTACAATCCTCTTGCTGGTGAAGGGTCTTGGCTTCAATTTGTATGAAATGCCGTAATGTGAAGCACAATGAAGTGAAGTGCCTGTAATTGCTACTCTGATAAATGGAATGTGTTTGGGCTGGATATTTTGTGTTTGCCCCTCCAGACCCACCCTGCACCTTTCTTTTCCTTGCTCTTTGCCTCAATCTGTATGGACCACATCACTGGGCTACCGTGTTCTCTAGCTTCCTGTATGTCAGATTTAGGAAGAGTACCAGCAGGAGGTGGGGATAGGGGTGGAGTGGGGTGGAAAGTGAAATTGAGGTGTTTCTTTCCTGGGCTCCCTCCTCGTGGGGTCTCTGGACTGGCTGTGACCTTTAAGCAAAGGACCTAGCTCCTTTCCATACTTTCTTCTCTGTCTCCAGGTTCTAGCTACTGGTCCCTCCTCCTATCCTTTCAGTCACAGAGGGGCAATTTGCCCTGCTAAACCAGATATTTTCCTCTCACTTATGGTTTTCCTATGCTCTGCCCCACCTTTGTAAAGAATAGTATCATTATGAAGTCCTAGAAGGATCTAATCTGAATGTTTTGTCTGTTTCCTGCCAGTTCCTATTCCTGGGAGCTCAGCCTGAGAGATTCTCCAGCCCTCCCAGTGATTCTGTGAGGTATATATACCACTCTACTAAATCCCTTTGTTATATATAGTTAGAGCAAGTTCTGTGGTCCACTTCAGCTAACTGGTAAAGAATCCTCACTAATCAAATAATCAAATAGTTTCTACCTAAGCATAACAAAAAGTCCAGCAATTCACTCAATAAATATTTGAGGACTCAGTATATGCTAAACATTGTCTTGCTCTAGTAGATGGGAAAGTGAACAAGATAGACAAAGTTCCTCTTCATGGGGCTTATATTCTATAAGCAATTTAATAAATATATGATATTCTGGATAGTGTTAAATATACTCTGAAAAAAAAAATAAAGCAAATTAGGTGGAGAGTAAGTGGCTATGAATATCCAGATATTTTATAAAGAACGTTCAGGAATTCTCTCGAGATGCATTTTGAGCATAGAACTGAATAATAAGGAGGAATGTGACGATATTGGACATATGTGTTCCAGGTGGCAAAGCCCTGCATTTGGAACAATCTCGTCATATTTGAAGAGCAGCAGGAATACCAGAGTGGCTTTGGGCCATGTGGCAGATAAGTGATTTGCTCACCCCATAGCCATTGCCTCTTCTGTGCTGAGAGAGCTCTAATTTTGTTCAGACACAAGGTGCAGACTCAAGGGATGAACCACCATTTGTCTAAGCGAATAAAAATGCTGTTCCAAACTGTCAGTGATTGATTTAGAGACAGGTATATAACACAGTTCTGGCCAATGAGACATGAGAGGCAATTTTCTAGGGGCCTCTTGAAAGTTTTTCTCCCTGGAAGAAACAAGCATAAAGAAGAAAATTCCCCAGTCTTTTTCCCTCCTTTTCTGCTTTGGATACTCTGTAAGAATATGATGCCTGGAAATGCAATAGTCTTTTAACAACCGTGAGACAACAAGCCAGGTTAAAAAGCAACACATGAAGATGGTAAAGCGAAAGGCTGGAAAGAGCCTGGACTCTAAGGACACCTTGGACCTTCCAAACCAACTACAGGACCATCTACCTTCAGATTTCTTGTTAAGTAAATAAACAAATAAAAATAAAAAATCTAATAGCTCAAGTCACCATTAGGTGGGGTTTCTGTTCCTTGCAGTTGATATACCAACTCACTAGCAATCAGGGGTTGGGAGAATGGTAATCAAGGTAAGAAAGGTGGGCAGGGGCCAATCATGCAGTGCCTCTTAAACCAAGGCATTCTAAGAGTAAGGCATTTTAGCAGATGATCCAGTTAATACAAGTATATAATACAGATTTATCTATATATGTACTTATTATGTACATAAAATATAATTCATTATTAAAATAATAGGATAGATATTGACTAAAGATATATTTACCATTGCTATTTTAATTTTTAGAGAAATTACTATGTAGAACCAGATTAATAGAAATAAAAAGCCTCATGAATAACTCATAAAATAATCTTGGCTGAAACTCCCAAATGATAGTAATCTTTATTTATTCTGACCTCTTGTTTGAGAGACTCTTTAACACAGTTTCTAGGTATTGTGTCTGCCCACTTTAGCCATGTCAGAGTCTTTACCAATTATGTTCTGCTTCAGAGGGTTTCCAATTGCCATCTTCAACCACTATGTCTCTTTGAAATAGCCCTCCCCTGCCCCAGGCTTGTCTCTTTGACTTTCATAAGCATGGCTTTCCTAAATGCCTTGGGTGTTGTTTTTCTCTTAGCTAGCACCACAAGAATCACAAAATAAGGTAGCTTATTTTAAATATTTTCCTCATGGTTGTCCTGTTCCTCCATTCAGGAAAAAGATTATTGGTTACCATGGCAATGGGCTTCCACAGCATTCCATTCGAAGTAACTGCACAGGTATAGCACAAGCTTTACTCCACATTCTTTACAGTGGCTGTTTGCAGATCTGCGTATTTTTCCAGCCTGTTCTCTGTAAACACAGTTTAAAACAACCAACCAACCTGTAGTTATGCCAGATAAGTTTTTCAAAGGCACCATATCCCCATTAATTATGAATATTTAAAAAATTTACATATGTAGTTGTACAATGATTTTCTCACAGTACCAACTGAAAACTTGGTATTTTCTTTCATAAGTCTGGGATTATATTTGTATCTCTTTAATAACCATGTTTAGAAAACAAATAATGAATTCATAGTAAAAATCAGAACAAGAGACAGTTAAGAGATTATTTCCTACACACTCTGTTATCATCTTTCCTGATAATAATTCTCTAACTTCTCTCTCTCCACCACTTCAAAAAACTCTGATAAAACAGTGCAGACACTCAGAAGAGTAAAAATTGTCCTCAAGTCATTACCTTGGAGATGCCATACACATTCCCACCTTTGAGACTATTAACTACTGTTCCTGTTCAGAACATTGCTGATTATGATAAAAAATGGTTTTGGACAGGCCAAACACGTTTTACTGGATCCCAATATCTGCTATATTGTGGAGGAGGTGGGATGACTTTGGAGAATTAACCAGAAAAGTTATGTTTCCCTACTATCATTCTTTTTTTTTAAATCATTACTTTTAGTCTTTGCTGGTTATTTAATTTCTTTATATCTAGAAATCTTGAGATTTCTATTATATGTAGATATATATTTATTTTTACCTATGCCCTTATTTGAAGTTATAGTGGTACTTTGGTCACTAAAAAGGAAACTTGAAAGGGGATTGCTATTATCTAACGTTAGTTGATTAAAAATAAAATCTGGCTTTAATCCTTTGTCCTGCAAAGTTTTTCTATCTCCTAGATGTCTTTTCATTGAAAAAGACATATGACCAATCTGTGAACACCCATTTCCTATTAAGGGCATGGAAGTAAACTCTGTAACTAAAACAGATGCCTTCAGCCCACAGATTCTAAAATCAGAGGGTATTCATAAACCTCTCCACAAATTTTGAGCTCAGTGGGAAGCAGGAACTGTTAAAAATTTGAAACTCTACTAAACTTTTTGCTTCTTCCGGTAAAAGAAAATATGTTACTTTCTAGGAAGCTCATTACTTTAAAAAACTTACAAAGCAATCAGGGTTAGAAATTCATGGCTAGCATTTTGGGTTACATCAGCTCAGTGTTAGAAGAAAAGATATTTACTTTTTGATGGAAAGCCATAGAATGGTTCTCTGAATCCTCTCAAAACTGTGTTAGAATTGTTTCAAGTGAGGAGAAAAAGGCATTTACTTTACTATTTTTTTCTGAGCAGATATTCCATGAAATACAAAATGTCTTACTTTTTCCTTCCGGTACTTGAACGTATGTATTCCCTGATATACCAAACCTACATAAACTAGAAATAAAAATTGACCAATTATTGGCAGAATTTTCTAGATTAAAAGTAGAAGCTGGAGGTAAATAATCATATGAACTTTGAATAATTATATCACAACGCACTATGAATTTATATAGGAAAAAGTTCTAAATTTTCAGTTGACAGAAGAGAAGTTTTGAAGGGATTATGCAGCTTCGAAAAGCAGAAACTCTTAAGGAACGGTCAGCATTCTAAAACCAGGGGAGGCAGCTGATATGCTGTTTTGACAGTTGGGTAAAGACGGGAATAAGGTTGAAAACCAGAAGTCATGATAAAAGGGTAGAATGAAGTGTTCGATAATGATAAAATGAGAGCTTTACTTAATATAGACAGAGCAGGAAAGAGAAAAAGCAATTTATTTCAGATAGGAAATAATTTGTAGAGAAATTTTAGTAGAGTAATAATTTGTATTTTAATTTGCAAGGGCCAAGGGATGATATTATTTGAAGAGTGTCAGTTTTATTGTTTTAATATTTTACATGTAAGAAGCTCTATTTGAAATATAAATTAGTACAAGTTCCTAGTGATGTGATAATATATATTAAGCAAATTGTCAAGCAGGAGTCCGCTTTTTATTAACCTTTGCTATAACCCTAAAAAAATTCTTTCAGTATTTCAAATTATAAGCAATATCATGATTTTATGTGAAGATAATCAGAAAGCCCGATTTAGGTACAAATTGGTCCTAACTATTTTGGCTGGTGTCCTTTAATCTTGGAGTTCTAACTTGATCAAGAAAATGTAATTGCACAAAGCTGTAAAACCAATATTCTTTCATGAGGAATCATGTTAGTAGCTTAACATTAAAAACATTTTTAAAAAGCCAAACATGGCATAAATTCTGTAGAATTTTAGCTTTTATGTAAACTGCATTTATATCTATTCATAGTTCTAACAATCACTTTTATCGGTTGCTAATCCTATGTCCTGGATTTTCCAGGTCACTTCAGATTTCAAATATTTTGTCTATTGTCACACGATGTGTCTGGATTTTGGTTTGGAAAACGTGGTCACTGATTTTATAGACTAATTCTGAAATAGCAATGGCCTTTGGCATTATGCAGTAATTCTATTTCTCGATCATGACTATCAAATTAAATAAAATCGAAGTTATTTAAGTCAACCTAACAACGAACTATCACAATAATGACATTTTAAAACTTCGTAATTTGCAACTTGAAAAGCAGTCATAACATGATTTATTATACACACAGAGCTAGTAAAGCTATAAATGGTTATTCACTCTTGCCATATAGGAAATGAGAAAACAACATACTTCAGAAGTATTGTAATTACACATTATGTGGCCCAAACTAGGGAAGACAACTAATCCAAATGTGTTTGTGTTAATATTTCTAAAAAGAATTTGGTAGTCTTTATTTTTAATTTCCAGATACAGGAACTCATATTCTTGATCAGAATTGAGAGGGTATGTTGGCATCTATGACGATAATCAAAAGTGAACTTTCTAAGTTAAAATTGACTCATTATCCTATGCCAAAACATTGCTGTTTTGCAAATGAAAACATTTCGATTATTTGATGGCTTTCTCCCCCCTCCTACTTTAATTACTACCCTTCGTAACGTTATCACATTTATGGTTCCACCCTCTATTCTTTCGTGATTTAGGTAGCCACTTGGGGGGGGTGTTAAAATCTTCTATGTCCAGAATGGCATTTAATAACTTTTTCGACAATTAAGGTGAGTTTTCCCAAGTCTTGTTGGAAATATATGTACCACTAGTGATCAGGCTTTCCTCTTCCATTTCCGTGCTAGTTGGGACTTGAGAAGCCCGGGGATGCTGCTGCAACAGAGGTGGGAGTGGGAGATAGGATATCACCCGCTTGACACTTCGGTACTGTTGCTATGAATGATTCACTCGTGTTTGGCACATTTGTTGCAAGGAAATCTCTACCGCTTCCTTCTTCAAGATCCTTTCGGGCTGTCTCCCGTGCTTTGGCCTTTAAGCAGAAACGAGAGCAGGTGGGCACAGAGGAGCTCGCCGAGTCCTCCACCCCCTGCTCCTTCCCTAATTTAGCAGTACTTCCGGCCGCGTGACATCATCCCCCGCACCCCGGTGACGTGAGCGGCGGGTGACGTGTGTGCGGAGAAGAGCGCGCTGACGTTGCTATTTAAAGGTCCTCCTGCGGGGAGGATGGAGACACAGCGCGAGCAGCTGATGTGGGGTGCGGAGGAGGCTGTGGCGGCCGGGAGCGGAGCCAGCAGCCAGCGGAGGAGCAGAGCGCACGGTCGGCTCGCCGCCGGCCACTAGGGGAGGGGGGAAGGAAGGACGGACGGACTGATGGACCTACCGGCCGGGCTAGCTCCTCACACCGGCCGCCTGGGCTCCTGACCACCAGCCTCCCCGCCGTCCTCGCGGCTGCCGCCGCCTCTCGCTGCACACAGGGCTCCGTCGGGGCCTCGGGACTGGTCAGCACCCCGGCGCCCGGCCGCAGCGGGGCGGCAGCGGCTGCCTCCTGCCCCCTCCCGCCAGCAGGGGGAGGGACTGCCCTCGCCCCCCGTTTTCTCCGCCCCGTCCCCCAACCCCACCCCCTACCCCCCCGTAGCCAGCTCTGCCACCGCGCTCGGCTCACGCGGGCGGCGCTGACCCGGGAAGCGGCGCCCTCAGCTCTGCGAGCGGCCGCTGGGAGCGGAGGCAGCAGCGGGCTTCGGGGCCGCCCGGGTCGGTGCTGCTCTGCTGACCGGGAGCTGGAGACCGGCGGAGGCGGGCGGTGATGGAAGTGTGAGGAGGCGGAGACGGGGCCCGGGGACTGTGAGGCGGCGCGTGGCGGCGGCGCGGAGCGTGAGAGGCGAGGAGCAGGGGTGGGGGCGCTGGAGCAGCGGCTTGGAGCCCCGCTCCCCTGCCCCCCGACGCGGAATTGGCCGCCGGCCTCGCCTCGGGTGGACGCCTGTCGACCCCTTCAGCCCGGTCCTCCGCCACTCGGCCCGCCGAGGGGCTGGGGGCAGTGTGCCGGGGGCCGCGTGCGGCTTGGCTCTCTGATTCATTCATTCTCCGCGGACGGGAGCCTGAGACCTGCGGTGCTCCGAAGAGAGGAGGAAAGGGGGGGCAGCAGCGAATGAAGGGCCGGGCGCGAGCGGGGCTCCTTTGTGCTCGGCGGCGGGGGGCAGGAAGGGGCTGAGGGAGGTGGGATCGGGCCCCCTCCCCCTGCTCTCTGGCGTGCGCTGCGCCCCCAACCTGCTGCCAGCCTGGAAATGGCTCCGTTTATTCTCCTCGGGAGAATGAATCGATCCTGCCCTGTCTTCTCTTCCTCTTCCCCGCCTCCTCTCTGCTCCGAGTCTTAGGAGGGGAGAAATTTGAAAGACAGATTCCAATGTGGAGTGCCATGCACGTCGCGAGCTGCCGGGTTTGCACTTCGGGGAGATTTTTCTATATAGCTTTTTCTAATGTGAGCGCCGGGAAGCAGCGGCATTACTGCTTTTAGGATTTTTATTTTCTCGTAGAGATCTCTAAAGCGCACGTCGCATTGGGTTGCACGCTCCACCCCCAAGGACTTGGTGTGGTAGAGAAATTTGAACCCGCAGCCTTAGTAGTACCGAAAACACCGAGTTACCTGGCTCACCGTGAGTGTGGAGGATTTGAGCGAAATGACCACCGAACTCATTTTTTGTAGGACTCCGTGAAGCTGGATTCTGCGTTTTCCTACACTTAGACTCCTTTTGTGGAATAGAATTGACCGCTGTCTCTTCCGCGCAACATTTTAACTCTAATAAGCAAATGCCACCTTTGTTTGAACATTTTGGAATTTACGGGAGAGAAATCATTTTACCTAAGGGGACTAATTGAATTGTCAGCATTACTGAAATACCTCCAGAAAAGGACTTCGCGGGGTGGAAAAGCAACTGCGAAATAGACGGAGAAATTCCTTTGGAAGTTATTCAGTATCATAAGAGCAGAAACTTCAGAGCAAGTTTTCACTGGGCAAAATGGGGTAAGGATTTTTGTGCTTAACACAGCTTCGAGTGTGTGTGTGTGTGTGTGTGTGTGTGTGTGTGTGTTATTGAGAGGTAATGGCGATTGTGTTTTATGTTTTCAAACAAATTTACTACCTTGCTAAGCTGGCCGTATAGGTAGGTGTGATTAACCTTTTAACAAGTTTTTTTTTTGGTAGAGTGATACCGGAGGTCATAATTTAAAAACATACGTTAATAATGTTTAAGACAACACTTGCACTTTACTGGTCAAACTGCCGCATAAGTTTGTAATCAAAATCATGTCTTAGGTTTTGTTTTATCTGTCTTAGGTTTGTTTCAAAGAGAGGTACAATACTGCCTTCTCTCAGTACTTTAAGAATAATTAGTTGCACAAAGAAACAACTGTAAAGGAATGAGTGGTTAGATTACAGTCCTTGAAAATGATCCAGTGTAAATTGTTGCCCTCTCAGTGCCCTCTGCTTTTGCCCTTGAATATCCAAAACTAAAATGTGCAGAATTGATTTATTGGGGCTTTAAAACGAAAATCTGAAAGTCTTAACTGATATGGTCTCTGCAGTGCTGGTGCACTTGGTAGATCATAGCCTGAGTAGGAAAGCTTTTTTTTTGAAGGAACTTGTTCACTTCTGTTTCATGCTTTTTAAAGCTTAGGTGTTTAGTTTGTGTTAACAATATCAGATCTTCACCTTCTTTCAGATCCAAAGTCAACCGAGAGTGCATTTTCCAACCTTTTATTAACTTTTCGCACAGGAATTTGATAAAATGCTAGTGACTTCCTAATTTAAGCCAGAAACCTGTAATATATTAATGGAGAAATGATCTAGTCATTTCATTAACAGATTGTTGATGCTTTTGGTTAAAGAGAGACTTCCAGAATTTTCTGTCTGTGTGTCTCTCTCACTCTTGTGGT
The DNA here is from genome assembly GCF_000151845.1 of Pteropus vampyrus. NCBI lineage: Eukaryota > Metazoa > Chordata > Mammalia > Chiroptera > Pteropodidae > Pteropus > Pteropus vampyrus. Next base: position 855,227 of record NW_011888792.1, on the reverse strand, counting down.
TGTAGAACAAACACATGTAAAGTGATGGTCGTTGAAAGGAGGATATACTTTAAATTTATTGTGACAGTTTTGGGCTGTGCATACCTAAAGTTTCTTGGAACTTTCAGAGGAAAGTTCTTAGATAATAGTATCTTTTTGTTGGAGTTAGAATTTGACATTTATTAACTTAAATAACTTTGAAAATGTAGAACACATGTCGTAGGAGTCCATCATCAGGAATTAAAGAGAAAGTAATAATTTTGAAATTTAAACGACAGTTGATGAGACCATATATAACTTGCATGATTTGGGGTACTGCTAAGAGCAATTAAAATACCTCATTCTATTTCTAGTGCTGCTACTAGTAGCTTTATGATCTGAGGCAAATTACTTAACTTCGATGGACTCTGTTTTATCTGTAAAATGAAGGACTAGTTGAGTTTGAAAATTTTTCTAGTCTATAAAAGTGAATTGTTTTCTTTTTCTCCTTTCTATTTTAATGATTACTATTTGGTTTCTTGAAGTTAATCTTTCAGATGGAGAGATTGTTTTCTCTCAGCAGTTTTCAAGCATGTAAGCTGGAAAATGATGGCATATGAAAAATATTTTGGATAAATTGCACCAATTTTAATAAAATACTGAAACATACTACAATTCGTAATCTTTGAGATATGGCTTCTCTTGAGAATTTGCAGCTCTTCTATTTAAAACATGTCACAGGAAAAAAATCAAGTGGCAGCTTTTCATGTTAAAGGCTGCATTCTCTAGGCTATGGAATGTGACACCATGGAAGAAAATCTGTTTTCCACAACCTTTAAGCTGCATGAATGCTCATCATTTTACTAAGGGAAGCTTGGGATGAACTTAGTACTAAGGGAACTGGTATTTAACATACAAAATAAGCCCCCACATACAGCACACGTTTTAGATACTTCAGTGTAACTAAATTTGTTTATAAACAGTTTTATTTGCCCTTTTCTTAATAGTCTTAAAGGTGGGCTGGAGAGGAAAGGAAGTGTTTATGGCATTTTTCTGAAAGTCTATATTGGGGCTATGATTTTTTCTCATTGATAGTGACTTGTTTTAGCTGAGTTGTCAGGAGAAGATGATTGTTGGAGAAAAGGAGAGCGTACTGAGAAGGCATTTGTGGAAGTTTCTATAGTTGGTAGGTGTTTATATTTATACCTAATAAGTGCAGAATAAGCATAGTCTCCTGCACCTATTTAAAACAAAAGAAAACAGCTTTAAATGGCCTTTAAAGTTTTACTCAGGCAATCCTAAGTTACTGGATAAGTATCTACAATTTAATATTTGGGTGGAGAGTTTCACATTTTATGAATATATTTTTGACTGTTAAGTTATAGTAAGAATTTATCTTTGCCTTAATTATGGATATAATTGCAAGTCTAGGGTCAAAGTTTGTGTAAAAGGACTTTTTTTTTTTTAAAAGAAAATGGGTGATTAGTTTAGGCAGAAACAAATTTGTGGCTCCTGTAATAGTTTATTAACTATGGTGGAAACGGAAAAGAACAGCTGAAACTGACAGTTGGCAGAGTCTGTCAAAGTATCTTGGATGCTGCCTGCGCTGTTTTTAATGACAGTGAAGGCAGTTGAAGTTTTGGTTTGTGAAATAGGTGGATTAGACCCCCAAGAATTAGAGCATTCATGTAGGTAAGATAAAGTCTATGGAAAGCTTCAAAACCCAAGTGAGGAGCCCCTGTTAGGTATGACCCTCCTTCCAGGTAGTATCTCATAATGAGAGCAGTGAGTCAGTTAGCTATTTCGGAACTATTAGATAGCATAGGCAACAGAAATCAAATAACTTCAGTGTTATTTCATGCTACCTTTTGTTTAGCCTCATATTGGCAACTTAGTGCCCTCAACAAGAGAGTAGAGAATCCCCGCCCAATCCCCGCCCCCATCAAGAGTTATTTATAAAATGTGACTGCTAATGAGGTCTGATAATACTGTTTCTGATTTCTCTCACCTGCCTGTGGGAACCTCTGGAAACCCTCTTCTTCGCCATTCCCTAGATAACTTCCTAAAGCATGGAAATAGGTGCTGCTTCATTGCAACCTCAACTTGAGTCCCTTCTTTGCTGAGAGAGGAGGCTGACACTTCTTTTTTGCCTTAGGCTACTGGGTGCTCCTCTCTGGGAGTTAATGTGTCAACAGTGAGGAAATCTTGATCCAGCACTGCAGTATGAATGGACATTGTGGCTAAGGCAATCATTTCTAACATCAGAGAAGTTATATGCAAGTCCTTAATTCTGTATTTGTTCATTTTACCAATTTTGAAACCCTATCATGTGACATGTAGAGCAACAGCAGTTCAGTGTTGCTGATACAAACTAGTAAAATATGCTTATTTCCTCAGAGAGTTTATAGTTTAGAAGTTTAGAAGACAAGCCTAAAATTAAAAAGTACAATGAAATGTCTAAGGGGCTGTAATGTAGGTTATAATTCCTCATTAGAGGTACAGAGTGTGTCTGTGTGGCATTAGCTGCCGAGGAAAGGATAAAAAAGTTTTCCTTGAGGAAATAAATATTAAATAATGAAAGATGAGTACAGGTGGGTCTTGTAGACAAATGAGAGGGCATTCAAGGCAGAAGGAACAGTGTGGTTGACCGAATTAAGACAAGAAACTACAAAGAAGTTTGGCCTTATGAACTTGAACTTGGCTCTTTGTGGATGTAACAAGAGATAGGCCCTAGAGTGTTATGCAGGAGCCAGGTTAGAGGGCCTTCTAGATCAAACAAAAGCTTGTGTATTTCAAGGTTTGTTTTTTTTAAAGTCTACAGCACCTGGTCTTCCTAGGTGGTCTCCCATCCAAGAACTAACCAGGCCCAACCCTGCCTGTTTAGCTTCAGAAATCAGGGCTTGTTCAGGGTGGCATGGCCGTAGACAAGCTTTTATTTATTTATTTATTTATTTTTTGGCAATGGTCCATTATAGCAAGATAACGTTTTTACCTTAAGTCTAGAGCACACACATATAAATAATAAAATGTCACAAAATAATACATTTTGTGTGTTACATTCTGGTATTTCCTATTCTATTTTGAAGAAAGAATGACAGTTGGGACTCAATAAATTGATTTAACAACCCAGTGGTAGCAACTGGTAATAAATTGAAAAACACTGCTGTTGGCTGTGGGAACCACTAAAAGGATTTAAGCAGAGTCAATGAAGGGTCAGGGAAATAGGGTGATAAAAGTTTAAAAATCATTTTAAATTTAGTTTTGTAATTTGTGTCCTGTGGAAACACCAAGCCAGAGCAATGAACCTTGGCTAAGTAGGGAAAGTAGATAGCTGGGTAGGCACTGGAAAATTTCAGGGTGGAGGGAGAGGGGGAGGGATGACGATGGGTTGTGTGTGGTTATCTGAGCGGGTCTTTTTCAGGATTTGGGCATTTTATGTGCAGAGGTAAAAATGTGGGAAACAGCATGGTATGTTCCTAGCAGGGCTGCTCATTCAGATGGACCATGAAACAGTGAATTTGGAAGTTTAAAAAGGATGTTCTAACTGGCATAAAAACTGCATGTACAGTAAGAGTGAGAACACTTTAAAAATTCTACCAAGTAAGTAAGTAAAGGGTACTTGGAGTTGCCAATAAGATTTGCCTTGTAAGCTGAAAGTTATTTTTCCTGCGACTAACATAGAATTATAATTTTATATCTATTAACATATTTTAGGAGGATAGCAACCATAAGAAGAGAAGAATTTGCATATTTTGAGACTAGGTTCCCTCCCCCCACAGTTTTATTGAAATATAACAGACATATAACATTGTGTTCATTTAAGGTATACAATGTAATGATTTGACACATGTATAGTGAAATAATTAATGTAAATCTAGTTAACACCCATAATATCACAGTTACATTTTTTTTCTTGCAATGAGAACTTTCATGAGAATAGGTTTATTTTTTAATATGTTAATGAGTAACTTTTTTTTTTAACACTTGGTCTTCTTAGGTGGTCTCCCATCCAAGTACTGACCAGGCCTGACTCTGCTTAGCTTCTGAGATCAGATGAGATCAGGCACGTTCAGGGTGGCATGGCTGTAATTGTTAATGAAGAGTAACTGAGCCCATCTCTCTCTTATTGAAATTTTGAAAGAACTCATTTTTTGTTTTTAGGGTTTTTTCGAGGTAACGTATTATACATGGGCAAGATCACCTTTGCTTTTCCCAAATGTCCTTGCCCCTAACAATAACCCAGTAGTCCCCAACCTTTTTGGCATCAGGGACTGGTGCTCCTAATGCCTGATCTGAAGGTGGAGCTGAGGCTGCGATATTAGCTAGCACTGGGGAGCAGCTGCAAATACAGATGAAGCTTCTCTTGCTGGCCCGCCACTACCTCCTGCTATGCAGCCCAGTTCCTAAAAGGCCACTGACCGGTACTGGTCCATGGCCTGGGAGGTTGGGCACCCCTGCTGTATAACCTATTGTTCTATATACTGAGGACTTTTAACTGGTTCCTTTTTGCTCTTCTTTTTATCCTTGTGATTTCATCTTCTTTTCCTTTGTCCTACTGATATAGGCAGAGTTAATAGCAATGGACTCTCAGGGCTTTTCCCCTGGCTACAGTCCATTTACCCACTTAAATGTAGTGGAAAAAATGGAAGCCCACTGCCACCCCCAAATTGCCATCTCCCTAACTTTGCTCCTGCAATTTCCTTCTTACTTCCCAGCTTCTGTTTTCTTCAGTGCTGGTATTGGCAGTGCTCATCTAAGGCTCCCCGTAACTCCCCCCCCCAAAAAATAATTGAAGGAAAAGGAGAAATTTTTTTTCTACATCTGGTGGTGATGAGATGAGTAGCCATCCACTCTCAACTGACAGGTAACATGATCTCTTTGTGGGATAGCAAGTTGTGTTACGCCAGATGTAGAAATATTATTTAAATTTATAAATAAGATTTTATACCGTCTTTAAAAAAACTAGATCCTATTCTAGAGTTTTAAAAATGAAAATAAAAAAATTTTTGAATTGTTACATATTCATAGGGATATAAGTTGAATGAGAGGAGAATCAAGATTATAGTACTTGAGTATTCATGCAAAGCTCTTGGTAAGACTATAAACTAGTTAATGTTGGTTATATTAAGTATTTATGTAAATTTGGGGAGGAACAAATATTAAAGCTGGGATCATTTGGGAGACAGAATGGATGTGATGCAATGTTTTTGGCTCAGGCCTCAGGTTTTTATAAGAATGAAAGAGTGATTATGAGTAGCACATTGGATGTGATTATGTAATTCTTAAAAACAAGATATATTATGTCATTTTGATTGGTCCTATTATGTAGATGTTAAGATTTTTTAAAAAAACATCCTTTTGCTCCTGTTTTTATTTCTTGTATTTGTAATTTTCTTTATTTTGATTTCCTGGCTCTCTAATCAAATTACTAAACTTTAACAACAAACTTGCAGACCTATCATGAGCAAACAAGTGTACATACAAAAAAGTCCTTTTCAAAATATAAATATGTAAAGGGTATATTTAGGGGAATCTCTTAATTTTGGTTCAGTACAATAATTTGTTAATTTAATTTTGAAATTGAGTCACAATATAAGTCTGACTAGTATGACTTTTCTTTTTGGGGATTAGAGAATCATGGAAGTTGATTTAGGTTAATTGCCTGAAATGTTCATGGCAGTTAAGAGATTGACAGAAGAAGCTGTCTTTATACATAGTTTGTAAACTTAGTTTTAAATGAATGTCTCTGATTAAAAAAGGTGGTTAAATCTCAAAAGGTCCAATCTCCCGACTGCATATGATTTTTATTTTTTTCGAACCTCTGGTGTTTAGTTGAAATATTTAATTTATTTTTATTTAAGATTAACCCAACTCACTGGACAGAAGAGTAGGGAAAATGAGTTCTAAATATTTAATGTTTCCTGATAAAATTTTTAAATGACTGAATACAAGACATTTTGAATAGCTTTATTTTTCAGGATCTGTGTAGTTGAATGAAGTGAGTAGTTTCTTGGTCGTGTTACATATTTGTAATGCCTTTTGACCTGTGGTTCACACAGTAAAGTGACCCGATAATTTATGGGATTGTGTTTTTTGAAAAAAAATTTTCCTAGATCAAAAAGTTATCTCTTAAGTTTTGAAAAATTTAGTGCTTTTGAGGCATTGTAAGGATTTAGGCTCATTAATTATCTTTATTTCAAAAGAATCTCCATGTGATAAAAGGATATAGATTTTAGCATATCTATAAGAATTGAGATAAAATTTTCAAATCTTACTGAATGGGCATTGCAAGAGTTGGTAAAACTTTAAAAGCTTATAATTCAGTGGTCTTTTAACGTGAATAAAATCATATGATTAGAATCTTAATTTTAGGCAAAAACCAATTTTTACATACACCTTTTTGTATACTATAAAATTAGGATATCTATTATCACTCTTTGTTAAAAGAGATTTACTAGTGAACTTGTGCTCTTCATTGTAGCTTGATTCTCCTTTCCCCATTTATCCTAAGTCTAACACATTGGTCATTTCTATGCTCCTTAATAAAATATCTGAGAAAAAAAAGGTGAGATTAATGAGTCAGTGCTGCTTGTTTTAAGCAACATTTTTGGGGGAAATTAAAATTATTGACACGTGTATATTATCTTATGATTTGCTTTTTCCTCCAGTTTTGTATTTTATTTATTTGTAATCACGTATGAAAAGTTTTAAAAAATCTGCTCACTTCTCCAGTAAGTATAATTTAGAATTAATTTTACAGGACAGGTATAATATATAATTACTTTTACAGAGGCATTTCTTTAGTGACCTTGCAAAGGGAAAAAATGAAACTATTCTTTCTCATGAGATTTTTCCACAATATTGGGTTGTGGATCCAGTATGGCTCTTGAGTAGCTAAAAGAATTTTAAATATGTAGAACTAACATTTGACTTCAGAACTGAATTTCATTTACACTTATCTATTGTTACTCTTTTAACATAGGCTACCGGAGGAATGCAAAAAATCAATGTTTTCTTTCTTATATCAGACAATAAAATTATAAAATAAAAAAACAGCGAACTAGTCAATATTTTCTCTTCATGGTACAATTTAACTTTGCACTTTCTCTAGCTTTTAAGGAATCACCTTAATCCCTTAACACCCAATATTAACTTTAAAAAAACAGCTTTGCTCTATGGACATTTTCTTTTCTTGTTCGTCCATAAAGCATGAAGCATTTCCATACTACCTTTGAAAAAGATTGGCACCAGTTCCTCAAGGCAGAGTCGTTATAAGAATTGAGGGCTTTTTGTAAAATTACCAAACAAGATTTAGATAGAAATTAAACTCAAACAAAAACTGTGCTGAAAAACCACAGATACCAAAGCAGCTTTCCTTACTTTATGAAGTCATTTTAAATCATGTTTATTATGTCATGTTTATTGGCACATCTGGATCCATGTGTTCACATGCCTCAGAGTCCAGAGAGCTGTAGAAGAGAGTGTCCTTGACTTCCCCCCACCCACCCCATAGATGGACTTGCTCCAAATTCGTTCCTGTCTTTAGTAGGAGAGTCTTAATAGAAATGAGCTGAGAGCTGTGGCTCTGGTACAGATTATATGGATACTATACATGTACCTAACCACCTAGTTCATCATATTGCACATGTGTTGAAAGGATCTGGGGAATTAGACCTCAATTTTAGTATACAGAAAACCCTGAAGTTTAAGAGGGTTATTCTGAGTACTGCTTTTTTTTGTTAGATTCTGTCTTGGTTGCTTTTAGTTTTCCCTATTAGGTTCTTAATTAACTGTCTTTAGGAAATTATCTTAAATGGATTTAGATTTTAAAGAGCTCGCAAAGTACTCAGAAAAATTTCTGTCAAGTCTTCCTTCGTGGAAGGTAAGTCTGTACGTTACTAACCTTTTATAGGACAATTATTTTGAATCTTCTCTAATATTTTGTGTGCTTAGGCTATCCCTTTACCTTTCTATGCTTTCTTTTTGCTTATTCTTTTATAAAGCTGCTGTTTTCTGTTCTACTGTGTTATGAATCTCTGTCACATGGCTTTTGACATTAAAATTCATATGTTATGTTTAATCACCCTGCCAGCTCCCAAGATGTTTACAGAATGAGGATTTCACCTACTCTTGTTTACTCAGTATTGCCAGGGATCTGTATACATTCAGTTGAATGGGAAGACTCCCAAGTCACCCGTAAACTCTGTCTTGAGGTTCTGCTGATTTAAAAAAATTTCTAAATCTTACAGGCTGCCTTTTTTCTTACTCCATTGATAATATATATAATTTTAGTTGTCTCTTTTCATTGTTGCTTTCATTTAGTGTTTTATTAATGTTAAATTAATATTTATTGCTATACCTATGTTAGTGTGAGGGAAATAGTAACACATTAATGACAGTATTGCTATTTAGTTTTATTTGCTGATATATTAGTATATTTTGAGTAATTAGTGTATGGTCTGTGGGTAAACTACAGGCTATTCATGTGATAGGAAGCTAGCCTGAAGAATGTTTTCAGAGATGATGCAGTGGTCAATTAGAAACCAAGATGTAAAATTGTAGATTATGACCTCATCTATATAAAATATGTTCTGTTTAGTCATAAAAGATTTGAAGGAAATTTCTTTAAAGTGCTACCATGTTTATTTCTGGGAGATGTGTGAAATTTTGTTTTTTTAGTATTTCTGAATTTTTTTTGTTTATGATGAATATATTATGTTTTAGAACTTATCTTGGGTTTTAAGGGTCAGAGGTATTTAAAAATGCTAATCTACAGTGCAGAGTTATCAGGATCAGTCACTATTCTTGCATATAGGTACTTATATGCTCATACCTCTTTTAGCTTGCTTTTTGCAAATTTTATTTCATTTTTCCCCCCAAAATTGGCTAAAGAAGTAGTTACTCTAAATGATAGCAAAAGTGTTTTCTTATTTAAGTGTAAGGCATAGTTCTGTCAGTTATCAGGGT
>NW_011888792.1:842208-846049 GCF_000151845.1 Pteropus vampyrus | reverse complement strand
TTTTGATTCAGCCGACTTTGCTGTTCTAACAAATTCCCAGTGGATGCTGATGCTGCTGGATCAAGGACCTTACATTGAGAGTCATTTCATTTGATAAATGAAGCTTACACATGTGAGAAACTCTGTGTTGAAAAGTGTCAATGATCCTTGAAGCTTTTACCCCTTGCTTGCTATAATTAGAGTTTTGAACTGAGGAGAAAAACCCTGATTGAGCCTTGTATTTATTTTTTATAAGCTAAAAGATTCAGGACTACTTGAAACTGATCTTTATCTCTTCAAACCTGATTACTTTCAGCAGCACTTACCAGTTATGCCCATTTCTTATTTCGGGTGACTTCTGTTTTCTGGCATTTTCGAATGTATTATTTTAAAAACTACCTGACACTACTTTGACTCCTGAAGTTTTATGTTTTTGGAGGAAGTATGGTTTCCTTCTAAGTTATTTATTCTGCTTAGTTTGTTCACATGTTTATAGTGTTAGTTCTCTATTGCCGCATGACAAATAACCACAATTTTAATGGCTCAAAACAACACTTGTTTATCTTACAATTTCTGAGTCAGGAGTCTGGGCACCTTAACTGGGTCTTCTGTCACAAGGCAGCAGTCAAGGTGGCAGCTGGGACTAGAGTCTCATCTGTGGATCAGTGTTGTCTTCAAAGAGCATATGAGTTGTTGTTGGCTGAATTTAGTTCTTTGCAGCTGTAGAACTCAGAGGCTGTCTATGAGGCCATCAGGAGGAGTCTCTCTCTGGTGCTTCTTCGTTTTGAAGAAGTCTCCCAAATAAGTCAGGGCCATTCAGGATAACCTCCCTTTTGATTAACTGAAGGTCGACAGATTAGTGACCTAATCACCACAGGTGTTATCCCATCCTATGCAACCCTTCTAATCACTCTCAAGGAGAGAGTTTTATGCAGAAAGTGTCCACCAGGGGGCAGTAATTTGGGGGCCCTCTAAGAATTCTGTCTGCTACACCACAACAAATACCTATGAATATTTTCCAAGAGCTCAAACATGAATATATTCATTTCATTTTTTTTTAACTTTAAGAAATCTGTAGTGCTCTGCACTCCTGGTCCAGTATGGATTGGTTACTCTTTAGGAATACTTGTGTACTCCTCAGAACAGACTTTAAAAAAAAAAATTATTTTTTTTTTGGCATTTAGTTTCCTGTTTCCTGGACACTGTTTTCTTTTTTGGTTTACACATTTTACTGAAGCTCGTTTTCCTGCAGTTACCTGAAAATGTCTAAATAGAAGGTAGCATTTTAGAGACATAGTATATGAAAATATCTTCCCTCCTTCAACCCTTAATTCCTTAATTGAATCTAGATCTCTAGATAGAAAGTAATTTACCTCTCATTATTTTGAAGGTGCTGATCCATTGTCTTCTGGTTTCCAGTGTTTTTGTTAAAGCCTGCTTTTTTTTTTTCTGATTCCTGTTCCTTTGTGTGTGACTTTCCTCCACTTTGGAAGGTTTTAGGACTTTCTTTTTTTTCTCTGCTGTTTAAAAATTTCATGATAGGGTGTGTGGGGTGTTTTTGTTTTTGTCGGTTTTGCTTTTTATTTTATCATATGTTCTTTTGATCACTGCTGGGTCCTTTCAGTCTGTCAACTCCCTGAAGTTTAGGATACTCTTTTTAAAAAAGTATCATATATATTTTTTCTTCTCTTTATGAACTATAAGTTGAATGGTAAACTTTTGTCTTATCTACTCTTTTTCTTTTTATTCTGCTTTCTAAGGAAATTTCCTTGACTTCATCTTCTAATACTTCTATTGGATTTTTAATTTCCATATAATTTTTAATTTCCAAGTCCTCTTTCTCAAACATCTCATTTACTGGAGGACATTGTATTGTTTTCTATTCCCTAAATTTTTTCTTGTGTTCTTTTTTTTGTTTGTTTAGTTTCTTCTTGTTGGAAGCTTTCCTGGAATATCTGGTGATCCTCAACTATGTATAAGAGTGAGATACAAAAAGCTGATTAGAAGCTTTTTGTGATTCAGTGAGGCCTGTCACCAGTGGACTTTATGTTAGGCGTTTAGGTGGTAACCTGGCCTTTTTCTTGGGTGGTCCCCAGGTGTCAGTAAGTAGAGATCTGTTCTCTGAGATTGTAGGCCTTTTCTCTGAGATTGTTCAATTACTCTAGAGAACTATTTTTCTATATATACCTCTTGGCATTCTGAGAGCACGGTAAGTATATTCTTCCAGTTTATACATAGGAGGCATATTACCTGCTGTGATCTGAAAAACACAAAGGGAAGGGTTTTTGAAGGAGCATGGTTTGGTTTGCCAGCTTTCTCTCAGTGCTCTTATTTTAGGTCTCACTCTTGTCTTCTGCTGTTGGGAAAGGTAGTTGCTTCACCTTGGAGAAAGGAAAAGGGAAGGGCTTTCTCATTACTCTGTTATTTAAACTTTCAGTCAACTCTGTAATTTCAGCCCCATACCTCATACCCTCTTCTGCAGTTCCTTTGCCCCTAAATTCTGGCTAGCAAGTTGTTCACTTATGGTTCCGTCTTTGTAAGCACTGTACAGTTTCCTTGGCTTTACCAAGTCAGGTACTATTCTTTCTGTCAAGACTACGTCTTTTAAAACTGTATTAAAATTACTTATGCACTGTTGTCACTTCAGTTCTTTGGTGTTGTGGGTTTATACCTTTTTTTCCCCTTGACTTCATTTTAATGGAATTTTAGAAAAGGAAGATAAATGTGTGCAATTACTTGGCCATGTTTGACCAGAATCACTGAGGCTTAGCATTTGAATTTATATAAGGCATCTTTCAGAATGTGTTGACATTGTTGACGGTTAATTGATTAGAATTTAGTGGAAGATTAAGTGTTGACTTTCAGAAAAATCTCTTCCTGTTACCATCATCTGAAAACTAAATGCATGATGTAAGCACATCTTAAAATTAAAAGTTAAAATTGATTATCATCCCAAACCTCAGCAAAACAAAGCACTTACTCTCTCAATTGTGTCCGGTAACTAAGGTGTTGCTACAGTTTATGCCCTATCACTGTGCCTCTTGAGCGCTTGTAACAAACATTAAGCACTTACTTTGTGTCATGAGTCATGCTAGGCATTGGCAATGCAAAGATGAGTAGACAGCCATGTGAACAAGAAATTACGTTACTGTGATCTAAGTGCTACAATAAAAAGATGTACTTTGTGTTTGAGAACACAGAGAAGGAAGTGCCCACCTCCGCCTGGGAAAGTCAGAAAAAGCTTCACAAAGCCTGGTACATTTGTTTTGAGCCTTAAAGAACAAATAAGAGTTTATGAGAAGATGGGGGTTGGCAGTGGGGAGAGGGAAAATGTATGACGGGCCTGTTAGGGCATTTTCGGCAGAGTGTGTCATAGGTAAAGTTTCAAAGGTGACATATGCTAGTTAAAAAGTTAAGGCAGTTTGGCATAACTTGGTTATAGTACAAAAGTATATTTGACTAGAAAGTTAGTTCAGTGCCAGATGATGGCTGTGTGTCATGTTGGAGGATTGCTCTTTTTCTCTAGATTAGTGGGCTCCACATATTTTTGATATATGCATATCAATGAAAAATTTCGAACATATTCATTCATCTATGTGTGTTTATAAATTACATGTTCTATGTTTATATACGTTATACATATATTATAAAATATACACAAGAATAGAAGTGAAAGAAAACTAACTTCCTCTTGTACCCCACTTTAGAGGCCACTGTTTTAAATAATGTTGATAAAAGGAACAATTTTAAGCTTGCATAATTATTAGCATGCCTTTGTTTTAGATTAACTACTCAGGCTGCAATATGGAGGAAGTTTTGGACTCGTGGGAGGTTTTGTGTGTGTGTGTGTGTGTGTGTGTGT
>NW_011888792.1:832000-841103 GCF_000151845.1 Pteropus vampyrus | reverse complement strand
GAAGGCTGGTCATAGCCTTGGGAAGAAAGGTGAAGACTGAGAGAAATCATAAACTACCAGGAGGGCTCAGCTGAGGTTAAAGCCCCAAGTTTTGGTGCTCTTACTGTTGAAGTGGTCTAAATCTAGGTTGTTATGTACCTGAGGAGCAGAGAATTATGCGTTAGGGTTTTTATGGTCTCCATTCTACTAAAAAAGAAGCAAGAAAGAGGTATGTCCAATTTTTGTAGCATTCTTTTAGAGTTATTTTAATATACCTCTTTTCCCCATCAATTGCTCTTTTTCTACTAAGGGAACATTCTGTTATCTTGGGAAACCAACTTAGTAAGTATTAATACTAAGAATACCACCAAATTTTTTTTTTTTTTTTTTTTTTTTTTTTTTTTTTTTTTTGCAAAAGACCGTTTTGTATTAGGGTAATGGAGGAGCACACATAATCTTTTCTGTGGAAAACTCGTGGGGAACCAAAGTGTAGAGGGGTTCTTTTTTTTTTTTAAATTAAGTTTGTTGGGGTAACATTGGTTAATACAATTATATAATTTTCAGGTGTACTTACAATTTGACTAGAGGGTTTCTTTAATAAGATTTTTCTTTTATATCTGGAAAAGCCACAGAAGTTAATTGATTGGTGTAAGCATTCGAACATTGCTCTGATTCCTACTGAGAACTCAGTATATTACTATTTGGAAGCATTTTTGCAACTTCAAGTTATCCTACCTTTCTTACTCTTGATAAATGTAAATATTTTTAGTCTTTCAGTACAGAGTGGGCTTTTGTTTTCTTTCTAGTCACTCAAAGTACCTTTACCCCTTTGCTAATTCTAATCTTATAATGACAACTTGGATAGCATTTTATTTTTAATGGAGACTTTCATGCATATACGTTATTGATCTTCTTAGCTCTGTAATTTTGGGCAGGTTACTTACATTTTGTATATCTCAGTTCTCTGGTCTGTAAAATGGGGATAGAATTGTGAAAATTAAAGGATAAAATACAAACAAGGTTGTTACAGTGTTTTGTGGCATATATTAATTACTCAGTACATCACAGCTGTTATTACTATGATTTTTATACAATTACATTTCTGGTACTTGGCAGAATTTTATTTTTTTAACTTCTAAATAGAGAACATAGCAAAAACATTTAAGTTTTTATACTACTGAAGGCCAGAAATAAGTTTGTAGGTTTTATCTGCCCTGTTCTGATCAAATACCCATTAAAACTCCCCCTCCCGCTGTATTTTTTGTCCAAAGAATTTATCTGCTTAATGTTCTAACTTCATTGATTATCTTGAAACTTTGGGGGCCTGGATAGAACCTTGAGAATAGTACACCTCAGTAAGGAAGTTGAAATTTAAATATATATGATATGAATAATCACTAATTCTACTATAATAAATTTTATAAGTTACACTTAATACTGTTTTTATGAAAACACTTCTATATAGTTAAGCTGTCTTATTGGTCATCTTTTTAAGTCTACAGAAAAATATGTAAGTATCTGGTTTGGTCTTTTATTAAAATGTTCACCAGTTACAGGAATCTTTAAAGTGAGATTGAGTTATTCAGATTGAAGTTTAGTATGTAAAAAGTTAAGATCCAACAAATTAAAACATGCTCTTATTTATTACCTAAAATTGTTTCTAGATACTTATGATATCATTAGTTTAGACTGTAAGTGTCATGAGGGTAGGGACTACCTTGTCTATTAATTCATTTAACAAATATTTATTGAGCAACCACTGTGTGCCCAGCATTCTTCCAAGTGCCGGTAATATGTCAGTGAATGTAAGAGATAAAAATCCCTTTCCTCATATTTTATTGTAAGTTGTATCTGGACTGTTTGGCACATGACAAGTGTTTGAGAATATTTTTCCTCCACACCCCTTTAACTGCTCTAGAGGCTCAGTATAGAGATGCAACTATACCCCTTGCTTAGTCAGTTACTGCTAGGGGCTACAAATCAAGTTATACTAAGGGGCTTCATATGTCCCCTCTATAAGTCAGTCTGTGTGGGTCCTGGGAATCCCTGGAGAATAGTAAGCAACAGAGTGGAATTTCAATTCATCTAAAAATGTTGCATCTATACAGTAGGAATACTAGTTTGACCTCAGGGCTATTTTTCTCTTTTAGTAATTTTGAATATTTGGTCAAATGAATATGAGTTAAAAATTGTAATATATTAACCTTTTCAAGTAGATTTTTTAAGTAGATGGAGGAAGGAACCTTAGAGATAAGCTATTCTGTTTTTTTTTTTTTTAAGTAATGTTTTATTTTTCTGTGTTCAGTTACAGAATTAATCTCTTATAAATTGGTACCTGTGTTATTTTTAAGTGAAGCAGTTGCAGGCTTTGCCCAAAGCCCAGTGCTAGCTGGTGGTAGAGCTTAGCCTACCATTGCTTGGCCTTGTGTTCTTTCCTCTAGAAAGAGAAATATGTACCATTTAGTAGACTAATCTATTAGGACAAGCCAATCTAAAAAATGGGTTGTTTGACGAGTTTATAAGTTTCTTGTCTTTTGAAATTCTGAGATCTTTCTCTTTTCTGAATCGTCAGAACTTTACATTACCTCTCTTATGGCATTTATCACTTTCTACTTTGTCTTCTATAAAAAGTTTTTTTCTAGATGAAACTTCTTTGAGAATAGGATATGTGTATGGTTCCTCTTTGTATATTCTCCACAGCTTGTAACAGAATGTCTAGCATTCATTAGGTACTCATTATTAAAAATATACTCAAAGAGATTGTATTTCAGGTTTGTTAACCCTGCAAACCCACAAGACTGTTTAGTCTACAACAATTTAAGAGGCTCTTTGGCTTAGCTTCAGTTCTAGGTTTGAATTCTGGCTCCATCCTCAACTTGGCTGAGTGATCTTGAATAGGTCACTTATGTCATTTTCCTCATCTGTAAAATGGAAATGATATGTGCCCCATCCAGTTTTAAGATTTAGGTGACATACATACAAAGGATCCAATGCCTGATCTACTAACCGACACTCAATGGTAACTATTATTATATTTGAAGTTTATTTTCTATTACAAATGTGCATAAATTAGTAACAGTAGATAGCTCTATTACTATGTGAAAGACATACAATAACACAGAGAAAGAGCCATGGTGAAAAGTTGACAATATTTTGGTGTGGTCATCAGATTGTAAAGTTTAGGATTTTTAGTTTATTAATTATTTATTTGAGAAGTTTGGTTTGGGGCTCTGCGGACTGATTTACCCTATGAAAACTCAAAAGAGACTCAAAATATGTAAACTGGAATGACTATTAATAAGTCATTAGAAATACATCATCTTTCATAGAAAAAAATGCCACAGTGGAAGCAAAATTGCAATGAGAGGGTTGTTCGATGAGTAAGGGTACTTGATTTGATGTCTAGTGCTACAGTGGTCTCATGCATTGATCTCCACCTGGCACTCAGCTACGTCAGTGCCCCTTTTCCTAGAAGCCCCTTTTCCTCCAGAAAGTACTAGAGGCACTGACTAACCACTTCTCATAAATCCTTTGTTATAATTTACATAGTTAGGTGCTTTTGTGTTGCATGTTCTTTAAGGAGAAAACACAACACTTAAGGAGGTTTTATTCTAAGTCATTAGCCTGTCATTCCTCTGTAAATTTACAGCCTCATCTTGGATTTGGGAATCTTAGGTAGACTTTTACATTTTTAAAATTTAAACTTTATATTAAATAAAAGTTTTAAGCATACAAAAACCTAAAGAGAATTGTATAATTAACCCCTATGCAGCCATCACCCAGCTTCAACATATTCACATATGGCACATATTGTTTCATCTATACTGCCTGTTCCTCTCTATATTTAAAGCAAATCCTAGATATCATATAATTTTACTCATAAATATTACATATGTATCACTAAGAAATAAGGATGCTTTTTTAAAAAAGCAAATGTACAATACCATTATTTTACAAAAAGAAACCCCTAGTAATTCCTTAATATCTAATCAATGATCGAAGCTCCCCAGTTGCCTCAGTAGTGTCCTTTTTATCATTGGATTGTTCAGATCAGCTTCCAGAAAAGGTCTACACAGAGCATTTGGTTGATAGAAGCCTCTTAATTTGAACAGTCTCCCCTCCTTTTCTTGCTGTTTATTTATCAGATTTGTCATGTAGTATTCTCTGCATTCTGGATTTGGCAGGCTGTATCCTCATGGTATTACATAACATATTACTTGTTCTATTTATGGTAGTTAGATCTAGGTTTGATTGGATTCATGTTTGAAATTTTTTTCCTCCAAGTATATGTCATAGGTGATGTGACATCATCTGTCCGTTGCATTACACCATAAAGCACATAACAGTGTCTTGACATTTCTCTTTTTGTATGTTAAAGTTGGTTATGGCGCTCAGTGTTATCAGCTTGATCCATCCATGATATTCTTTCAATGAAACCATTATATTTTAGTAATTCCTAATTTTATTTTTGAAGAGTACCTAGCTGTCAGACATTATTGCCTTTCTTCTAGTCACAATGATCTTTTAAATAGATTGGATCACAGACCACCCTGCTTAAAATGCAGTAGTGCTCCATTATTTATAAACTGTAGCTGAACTTCCTTCTATGGTCTATAAAGATCTCTATAACCTGGGCTTGATCTACCGTTATAAACCCCATTTTATGCCATTCTGTCCTTTGAGAGGAAGTATGGCATCATTCATAACATAGGCTCTTACACTAGACTTACCTGAGTCAATTTAACTGCCCTGTGCCTCAGTGTTACCATATTTAAAATCAGTATTTTAAGAGTGCCTGCCAACAAGATTATGTTCAGACAACATGTACAGATCTCTCAGAACAGTTTCTTCACAGCGCGGTGCCTGGGTTCTGAGAGTGAGTGCCATAAGTGAACCAGGCTGAAGCTGAATGGCCTATTACAACCTAGTCTTGAAAGTCACACAGCATCACTTCTGCCTCATTATTTTGGTTTAGGCCATCATGAAGGTTCATTATACTTTAAGGAGAATGGACATCGACTCTACTACCTCCTGACAGGGGGATGGCAAGGTTCTAGGAGCGGGACAGGATGTGTTATTGCAGCCATCTTTGGAAAATGCATTTTATTACACACATGCTGTCGTCTGAGCCTGAAAACACTATGTCTGATTCCCATTTCTTAGCTAACTATCCAGTCTAAATTAGGTTCCTCTTCCTTCATTCCCATTGTACATTCTTTCTCTAGCTCTTTATTTTCCTTGGTAACACTGAACACAGTTTGTAATTATCTCTTTAAATTCCTGAAGACTAGAGCCTATTATATACCTACTACCTTGCATAGAACCCGTTGAAATGTTAAAATATATTATTTGTAACTTATAAATGTAAACACCATATATCACATTTTCACTAGGGAAAGCATAGTCCAGTCTTTGTGGGAAGGAGGGAACAGAGGTAGGGAAACACCAAGAGGCAGTCCTTTAACTCATCACATTTCATGTCCTATTGCTTAGTTTAGGGTGAGGATGTGGTGGAGCATGTATGTATAAATTTTGTGGGAGACAGAAGGTGAAAGGAGTACATAGTTCAAATAGCTGAATTCTTACTTCTTTCTATATTTTTAAAGCCCAAGACCACAAATCTGTTTTATATTCCCCTATTATTCTAGTATACAGTTCATGGCAAGAGGCTTCTAGCTGGTCTGACAAACAAGCATGATACCCTAAGAAATATTCAGTACTCAGGGAGCAGTCAAGTAGGATGTACTTTACTCAAGTAATGCTAATCAGACCCTCACTTAGGATCAGTGTTCTTTTACTTTTGACACAGATCTCACAAGACTAGTTATCAGGTTTCTCAGCCCCCAGGAGACCATGTACATTTAATATGATTATTGATATGATTGGGTTTAAGTCTACCATATTATTGTTTTCTGTTTGTCACATCTGTTCTTTGTTCCTCTTCCTCCTCTCTCTTTTACCTTATTTTGGCATACTTCCTTGAATATTCTTTATGATTTTTTATCTACTTCATTGGCTTACTAAGTATAACTCTAATTCTTTTTTAGTTATTCTTTAGGGTTATTAGTACGTAATCTTTAACATATCCCAGTCTACCTTCAGTTGGTATTAAATCACTTCACATAATAAGAACTTTATAATAGTATAGTATTATCCCCTATTTTTGTGCTATTATTATACATTTTACTTCTAATATTTTAAACCCCACAATACATGTTATCTTTTTACTTAAATAATCAATTATTTTTAAAAAGAATTTAAAAATAAGAAAGCAATGTTTTATTTACCCACTCATTTACCATTTTTGGCACTCTTCATTCCTTTGAGTAGATCCAGATATCCATGTGGTATCATTTTCTTCTATCTAAAATTTCTCTTTAACATTGTTTCACAGTACAGGTCCGCTGATGATAAATTCTTTCAGCTTTTGTGCGTCTGAGAAAATGATTTCACCCTCATGTTTTAAAGTTTTTTTTTTTTTAAAGTAAAATTCACATAACATGAAAGTAACCATTAACCATTTTAAAAGTGTATAGCATTTAGTACATTTACAATGTTTTGTAAGCATCACCTCTATCTAGTTCCAAGACATTTTACCACCCTAAATTCACTTCCATTTTTGAAAGATATTTTTGCTGGGTAGAGAATTTTTGATAAGTTTTTTCCTTTTTTGTACTTTTAAGATGTTACACTATCTTCTGGCTTGTGTTTTCAGTGAGAAGGCTATCATTCTTATCTTTGTTCCTCTGTATGTAATGTGCCCACTACCTTCTGACTGACTATTCTTTGTATTATTGATTTTAAACAATTTAATTATGATGCTCGTTGGTATAGTTTTCATGTTTCTTTGTGCTTTGGATTTGTTGAGCTGCTTGGGAAGTTTTTCAACCGTAATTTCTTTAAATACTTTTTCTGTTCTCTCCTCTTTGAGACTTCAATTGCATATATACTAGGCTACTTGAAATTGTTCCATAATAGGTACGTTGATACTCTATTTTTAAAGTTTTTTCTTCGTGTTTTTTTTAAATAGTTTTATTTCTGCATCTTCAAATTAAGTTGTTTTCTTTCCTTCTGCATTGTTTAACTTGCTATTAATTTCATCCAGTATATTTTTCATCTCTAGAAAATTGATTTGGGACTTTTATGTATTTTATATATCTTAAAGTCTCCCCTTAATATGCTTATGCATTTCTCTGCCTCCTCGAACATGCTAACTATAGTTATAATAGCATCTTAATGTCCTAGTCTAATAGTCCTATCATCTGTGTCATATCTGGGTCTATTTCTATTGGTTGATTTTTCTGCTCATTATGGATTGTATTTTACTTCTCTGAATGTTAGATATTTGGAATTTTAGTTTATTGAGTGCTGAATATTTTCGTATATTTTTTAAAAATCTTGTAGGGCCTAATGAAAGAAGTAGGAGATTTTCTAATATTTACAAGGAATAGCTTGTATAGTTATAATGCTTATCTCAGACGGAGTGGAGAAATAGAATGTATTTTGTTAGAATGGCAGTAACAAAGATTTATAACTTACGAGATTTTGTCACTGAGTTATTCAGAAATAGAGAAAAAATAATTTTAAGTCTAGTTTTGATATCAGACATCATTCTCTTCTTTTGGAGTAGTGAGAAGTCCTGGGGTTTGGAGTTAGTTTTGGATTCGATCCCAGAAATTGCCAGCACTAGCTGTGACCTTTGGCCAATATTTAAATGCCACCTTCTTCCAACAAGGTTTTTTTTTTTGTTTTTGTTTTTGTTTTTGTTTTTTTTAAATCTAACTTCTTTTAGGGTTATTTTGAGATGGAAATGTGAATATATGTAAGGTATTTAATGCAATAGTAATTCAATAAAATGTTAATTTCTTCCTCCACCTTTTCCCCTACCTTCAGCTGTTTCATTTTGCAACAGTTATTTCTGGATCACATGTTGGTTTGATCTTTAGTGAAATGAGGAGAAAAATAGAGTCACTACTGAACTACTCTTGTTACTCTTGATCAGTTACTGTAACTCTCCCCATGGCAATGATTTGTTATTCTTGAAATTTAATTTTTACTAAATTACACTGCAGTTGAAGATACCCAGATGACAAACAAATCACCTAAAATTGCTTTAATAAATTTAAAGTTGCTTCTGTTACTGTTTTATGCTGGTTTTCAGTAATTCTGCCCCTATTAAGTAAATATATTATTTGAGATATATGAATAAAATCTTAATTTTAATGGATTAGAATAAACTAATGGTGGAGGGTTAATAGATTTTAACTGAAGATTTTTATCATCTCTTATTGTATTAGTTTCTGATGTCTGCTGTTACAAATTACCACTAAGCTGGTGGCTTAAAACAGTGCATATTTATTCTCTTACAGTTCTAGATGTCAGAAGTCCAAAATCTGTTCCACTGAAATCGAGGTGTCAGCGGAGCCATAGTTGCTCAAGGGCTCTAGGGGAGAATTGATTTCCTTGTCTTTTCGAGTTTCTTGAGCTGTGTTCCTTGCATTCGTGGTTCATAGCTTCTTCCTTCATCTTTAAAGCCAGCAGTGTAGCATCTTTCAATTTCTCTTTCTCTTTTTATATCATATAACCTTTATCTGTAGTTAAGTTAAAGGACGCCTTCTTATAAGGACACTTGTGATTACATGTAGGGTCCACCCAGATAATCCAAAAGGAATCTGTCTATCTCAATAGCCTTAACTTAATCACAGCTATAGAAATCTCTTCTGCCAAATAAGGTATCATTCAAAGATTCTAGATGGTAGGACCTAGATATCTTCAGGGATCATTATTCAACCTTACACAGTTATTTAAAGGGGATATCAACACGTCCTATTTTTCAAGTGATAAGAGTGTTTTTTATGCAGTCCTATATTAAAAAGTCTGTTAACTGACATGTTCTATTGATCTCCCCTTTTCCACTGACTATAGCTTCACCTAGTGAAGTTTGTTTTTCCTCCTAACTACATCAATGTCACAGATATTTAGTTGTGATGATTCTAAAGAAAAAGACTATCTTAAAATTCACATCATTTTTAAAGAATTAATGAGTACTTTCTACAGTAATTCCTATAACCCACTTTATAAAACTTACTTTTATGGAATTTAGCCTCTGTGTGCATTTGTGTGC
>NW_011888792.1:829939-831950 GCF_000151845.1 Pteropus vampyrus | reverse complement strand
ATAAACTAATGGTGGAGGGTTAATAGATTTTAACTGAAGATTTTTATCATCTCTTATTGTATTAGTTTCTGATGTCTGCTGTTACAAATTACCACTAAGCTGGTGGCTTAAAACAGTGCATATTTATTCTCTTACAGTTCTAGATGTCAGAAGTCCAAAATCTGTTCCACTGAAATCGAGGTGTCAGCGGAGCCATAGTTGCTCAAGGGCTCTAGGGGAGAATTGATTTCCTTGTCTTTTTGAGTTTCTTGAGCTGTGTTCCTTGCATTCGTGGTTCATAGCTTCTTCCTTCATCTTTAAAGCCAGCAGTGTAGCATCTTTCAATTTCTCTTTCTCTTTTTATATCATATAACCTTTATCTGTAGTTAAGTTAAAGGACGCCTTCTTATAAGGACACTTGTGATTACATGTAGGGTCCACCCAGATAATCCAAAAGGAATCTGTCTATCTCAATAGCCTTAACTTAATCACAGCTATAGAAATCTCTTCTGCCAAATAAGGTATCATTCAAAGATTCTAGATGGTAGGACCTAGATATCTTCAGGGACCATTATTCAACCTTACACAGTTATTTAAAGGGGATATCAACACGTCCTATTTTTCAAGTGATAAGAGTGTTTTTTATGCAGTCCTATATTAAAAAGTCTGTTAACTGACATGTTCTATTGATCTCCCCTTTTCCACTGACTATAGCTTCACCTAGTGAAGTTTGTTTTTCCTCCTAACTACATCAATGTCACAGATATTTAGTTGTGATGATTCTAAAGAAAAAGACTATCTTAAAATTCACATCATTTTTAAAGAATTAATGAGTACTTTCTACAGTAATTCCTATAACCCACTTTATAAAACTTACTTTTATGGAATTTAGCCTCTGTGTGCATTTGTGTGCGTGCGTGTGTGTAGGAATTCTGTAATGGTTCAGACAGCTTTTACAGAAAGTATACACAACTTCCACACAAGTACAGCTTGTTAGGGAATTTCATTTTAAAAACTGAAGGAAAACATTTTCCTGGAAAAACTCCTTTATCAGAGGTGTAGTGTTCAATAAAATGCTGGAAGAATCAAACTCTTAGATGTTTTTGCTAGAAGGAAACCAAGTCAAGATAGGGAAAACAGTGGGTAGAGGAGCGGAAAAGGTTTTCGTACATATACAGTTCCTGTTTTATCAAAATATGCATATTCTTCCTATCATGTAATCCCTTTCAGAAATACCACGTGTGATGAAATCTAGCCAGTGTAGAAGCAGATGTGAGATACTTTGAAATTAATAATTCCTAGTCTCAAAGACCAGTGTTTTCACCTCACATAGGCCTACACTACTACTGTCGTTGTATTCTGTTAGAGAGGTAGAGTCATTCTCTTATAGAAGGAAAGCTCAAGAACTGTAATTAGCATGATTACAAATAAGTTTTTGGATTTAGCCAAACCACAGTATAATTTCAGTGAGTGTTATATTATAAATTATTTCCAAAATACAAGTAAAAGCTAAGTGGTAGCAGTGCACATATATAACATTCCATGAAAACACTTAAGTACTCTTAACAGTGCTTAACATGCGTAGTAATCATAGTCGTGTAGCAGTACTATCCCACAACTATCAACAAAATTTCAGGCAAGGGCCAGGTGAGAGTTTGTTTAAAGCAGTAAACTCAGGTTTACTGACAAAAGAATTCTTTTCCCACGCAAGGAGTCAGTATAGGATAAAGTTGTGGGCTCTCAAGCCGGACTGTTTGTATGCTGGCCCTGCCATGTGTCATCCTAAGCAAATTATATACCCTCTCTATGTCTCAGGTTCCTCATCTTCAAAAGAGGAGTAATAGTTAACTACCTCACAGAAGTTGAGAGGATTAAATAGCACAGGCATAGTGCTTATAACAGTGTCTGACCAGCTGGTACTCTCAAAAATGTTAATTATAACTAAAGAATTTACCACATATTCATTTTATAAGTTTGGGCTTTTGTTTTCAGGCTTAAGAGTGGCATATTTCAATTTCTCAATTCTATTTGA
>NW_011888792.1:785956-829889 GCF_000151845.1 Pteropus vampyrus | reverse complement strand
AAAGTTGTGGGCTCTCAAGCCGGACTGTTTGTATGCTGGCCCTGCCATGTGTCATCCTAAGCAAATTATATACCCTCTCTATGTCTCAGGTTCCTCATCTTCAAAAGAGGAGTAATAGTTAACTACCTCACAGAAGTTGAGAGGATTAAATAGCACAGGCATAGTGCTTATAACAGTGTCTGACCAGCTGGTACTCTCAAAAATGTTAATTATAACTAAAGAATTTACCACATATTCATTTTATAAGTTTGGGCTTTTGTTTTCAGGCTTAAGAGTGGCATATTTCAATTTCTCAATTCTATTTGAATTATCCAATCTATGGCTTTCTTCCTTTGGCACAAATGATGTAAGTTGTTAATTTGTGTTCTCGTTAATTAATAAAAGGAAAACAGTTGAGATATCTCATCATTCCAACTGCAAAAGGTTTAAAACTATCAACTTTTTTTCTGTCACTATTTTTAAAATTCAAATACTAGTGTTTAAGCTATTCAATATTTATTATATTAGATATGTAATCTTTTTGTTTCTACAGAGAATTTTCAGTAATTTGTAAAATCAGGAACAAGGTAAAACAGGACAGTTAAAAATATAGTGTTGAAGTAGATGAGTCCATGTAGTAGATGCCTGAGATGAGATCATTACTAGAGTGGAAACAGTATATGGCTGAGTTTCTTGGCAAAGGAGCGAGAAGTGTGTTCCCTTGTAGTCTTGTTGAGATACAATAGCAAGCAGACAAGTTTTTTCCCAGCACTGTCATATGAGATACTGAGTAATATGGAGATCCAATGGGAATTACTTTTATCACTCTGTTAAAAGATTCAAGGGAGAACTTTAAATCTTAATTCAGTGAAGGCTTTCTTCTAGGGAATTGAGATAAACCGAAATTTGCCTTCTGACTATATTACTAATACGGAGTGGGGGTTAGTCTTAGAGAATTTAGAATAGTTAACACATTCCTTAAACAAATACTTTGAAACTATTGCCAAAGTACCATAGTGGTAGAAAAGAGTAAATGCATTTAGGATACTGGGGATAAGGAATCAATATTTTTTAAAGTGTACGGCTTAATTTATAAATTTATATAAATTTGCATTCTTCATAGGCTAGCCATGTTTATTTTTGATATGATTTTGTTATAACCACGATGTAAAATCGTTGTAGGATGACATGCCGGGCTCATGCTGCTGTTTCTGGTACCGTGTTGTTAATACCATCCCTTCCTCTTCTTGAGAAATAAGGCTTACTTGTTTTTCTCAAATGTCTGAAAAGAGCATTCAGTTGAGGCTCAAGAGCTCTTTTTCACATGATGAGTGGATGTTTTTGACTACAAAAGATTTAAGATTTGGTAAAACTACTTTGTTGGACTTCTGGGTATGACTTTTGTAGAAGAACTGAAAAGAACTGGTCCTAAATAGTCACCAAATAGTTGGATGAGGCGATCTTAATTGGAGTTCTGATATTGTCTGCTTAATTATTGTGGAATGTCTGCCAAACACAAAAGCTTTAGTAGAATTGATGCTTTTTCTGTTTAACAATTGGTTCAGCTAATGTTTATACTACTTGTTTAGTTAGTTAAGTCATCATCATCTATGCTATGTTTGCAGGAGAGCCAGTTAGGGAACTTTCTCCAGCTTTAGATGATTGGCTTTCTTGAGTTGATATTTTTATGGGATCCCTTATGACGAGCTTGTTGGTTCACAATTAAAGCCACACAGGTAGTTAGTTATAGGTTTACTTGTTGTGTAGGATAACTCTAGGTATTGTTAAACACCATAAAGAGAATTCTGAGCATACCTACTTGACGGAAAAACTTGGCATCAGTGGAGATTTGTGGCCATTTTGTAGAAAGTATTCTACAGGCAAGAGTGTCCCCAAATTTGTATTTACTAGATGAATCCATTATCACTAGGACTGTAATATTTTTAACTGTCATTCACTTAAAAAAAATTAAGGCATATATTCAATAAAATATACAGATCTGCAGCTCTCTGAATGTTTACATATAAATTTATATGTGTAATGACCAAGATAACCTTTTACTAGATGTATTTTTAAAGGAAGAAAATACACTACATTAAAATTGTCTGCTTTAAAGTTTTTTTCTTATTATACATGAAATACATGTTTACATATTGAAAAATTGAGATAAGAAAATAAGTCATTTGTAATCTCACCACCAAGAACTCTAAATGTCTTGGTATAAAATCATTTATTAAGTATTTTCCATGTGCAATAATATGTGCCAGATATTTAAGTTGCTTGGAACATAGCAGTGATTAAAAAGACAAGATTCTTGCCCTCGAACAGATAATACTTTAGCTAGGGGAGAGGGACAATAAATAAAATACATTTGCATGTCAGAAATGTGATGTGCCATGGGAAAGAGTGAAAGAAGGGAAATAAATATATAGAGTCCTGGAAAAGGAGAGGAAAGGCTGCAATCTTTATATAGAGCAACCAGGAGTGGCCATACTGTTACTGAGAAGGTAACACATGAGGAAACACCTGGAGGAGGCAAAGGAAGATGCTAGACAGATTTGAGGAGAAAAAGTACTTCAGGCAAAAGCCTTGAGGTGTAGGGAGTGCTTGGCATGTTTGAGAAGCACAAGGAGAAAGGTCCAGCGTGGCTGAAGCAAAAGACAGTGAGGGGCAGATCCTGTAGTGGTCCTTTCTCCTGCCACTACGTGAGAATCACCGTGGAAGCTGGGCTGCCCATCCACTGATTGTGGTGGTGGAGGTGATTGAGAAACACTGTTACAAGGCCTTTAAGTCTAAAGGACTCTGATGTTTACAATGAGATGGGGAGCCACTGGAGAGTTTTGAGGAATGACCTACCTGATTTAGGTTTTATTACTTGAAACGCTATATTACAAAAATTTCCACACGTACAATAAAGTAGAAAGTACAACTCTCCTGTACTGCCATCATCTCACCCACTTTGGTGCCCGCCTATATTTTGTCTTACTTGCTTTGTAGTGACCCCTTCACCCTTTTTTTCCTTGGAATATTTTAATGCTATCTTGGGTTTTTAGAAGGATCATTCTGGTTTCTTTGTTGAGAGAAGGGGAGGTAGGACAAGGGCTGAATATAAGTATATCCTCCAAGTATGTTTTATTTTGTAAGCATATAGATACCTTTTTTAAACAAAATTGAATTATACTGTATACACTTTTATAAACTATTTTCATTTACTGTATGGGACATCTTATGTCACTGAATATTCTATAACTTTTTGTTCTTTAGTTGCTACATAGGATTCTATTATGGATGTACCATAATTTCTTTGATCTTTCATTATTGGACATTTTAAATTACAGTCTTCGGTTATCAGAAACAATGTGGCAGTACATCTCTGTAGCTAAATCTCTGCATATATCCATGATTATTTCCTCAAGGTAAGTTCCTAGAATGAATTGTTATGTCAAAGGATATGCACAGAAATTTAAAGGTTTTTGATATGCATTGTCAGAGTGGTTTCCAGAAAGACTTTACTAATTTATACTCCTACCAGCTGCTCCTGAAAGTGTTAGGTTTCCTTTAAACTCTCACTACTAGCATTGAGGTTTTTTTCATTAAAAAAAAAAATTAAGATTTCCTATTTTGACGGGTGAAAAAATGATAACTCATGGAAAAATGATAACTCATGTTTTTAATTTGCAGTTCTTTGGTTTCTAGTGAGGACAAATGCCATTTTAAAATCTGCGTTTTAAAAATATACTTTATTCACATTATTTGCTAGCTGTGTGACTTTGGATAAATCATTTAGGACCTATGTTTTTGTACTATGAATTGGGTATGGTATCCCTGCTTCCTAGGGTTTTCACAAACAAATAAAAAAATTTTGCGTGCCCAGGTTTTTAAACTTTGAAATTTTGACCATTATCCACAGTAAAAAAAATACATCTTATGTTGTGCCAAACATATAGAAATATGTAGTCAAAAGTTTCATGGAATAGCACATATACCCATTCCAAATATGATGCACTCTGGTATTTTCCATTCTCATTCATCTTTTTAAATGCCCATTGTTAGCTATTAGATTGATCGTGACCCTCTGGGTTGTGATCCAGTGTTTTAAAAACACTGCTGTAAACTGTGGAGTGCTATATCTTGTTAGGGGCTCTTTTATCTGTAGTGATTATTTCTTCAGGTGCCTCAGAAATCAACATCCATTTATCTCTACTAAGATTCATTTCCAGAAAAGCTAAATAGGAAAAATTCCTCAAACCTAGCTTTCTGTATTCCTATATCAAATTTTTGGCCACTGAAAAATGTTAAATACCTTCACAGTCAGAAAATTTATTTCTTTGGGTTTCTGTGATACAATGACTAAATGATCAACACCACTATTGTGAAATAGGTCTAATGCATTTGAGCAAAATCACTCTATCATCACAGGGATTATATTTGCAAAACTCTGAATTGGGATAGAGCATCCGACAGTTTTGTCTATAATTTTTGTTACCTGAAAAGCTGATAAAAAATGGAAAACAAAATAAACAAATAAAAATTTAAGAAATACATCATTATGAAAAAAAGAATACTTTAAATAAAGCATCCTTATAAAAGGATATATAAAAAATGGAAAACATCACATTTAGTTATATTTAATACAGCCCTTTTTCAATAGAAGAAATAAAATAATACAAAAGCTAGATAATCTGAGAACTGAGAATGTGGGGCTACAATACATAAAATACCAGGTGCTGTTCATTGGTAGACTTACAGCTAAGCTACTACCTGAGGACCAGTCAGGAAGGAGCTAGCCAGATGTAATTAGTAGTTGTGGCTAGAGAAAACTTGATCAGATGAAAGTGAAAATCACTTTCAAATCTGAGGGATGTTGGAATGAAAATTGCATAGAGAAACAGAGTGGGAATGGATTGGTGGTGGTGGTTACCATTTGAAAAACATCCGGGAGTTTAAGCTATTTGACAATAGAACTATTTTGTTATTTTTGGTCTCTAGTTTAGCATGAAAGTTATTTTGTTTATTTTTTTAACGCTAAGCCTGAAAAATTTTAAATGACTGAGTTAAAAATTTAACTGATAAGCATTTACCACTCCTTCACTCACCCCTCCACAAAGGAAACATTTTGAGGAATGTCAGGAATAATTTGTTATATAAAAATAACATTACCAAAGAACTGCAATTTGCCTTTGAAAAAGAGCAGAATGTATATGTGATATCTATACTATTCTGATTTTTAAACATTAAATGTCATCAGATTTAGAAAAATAACCAACTCTGCCATACTCTAGTGGTGGTAACCTTAATTAAATGTCTGTATGTAGTTAGAATTGTATATATGGATGTTCCCATACATACGGTTTGAGTGCTGAATTTTTGATTTCGGTGTTTACTCTTGGGAGCTAAAAGGAGGTTTTATAGAAACTTAGGAATAAGTGTAGAAATTCATTGGGCTTAAATGGCCCCAAAATACATGAAAAGCTCCTCAGCCTCACTAATAATCAGATATGCAAATTAAGGCAACAATGAAATACCACTTTATGTCCATCAGCTTGGCACAAATTAAAGATGTTACTTAGATTTTAACCATTGTTGGGAGGAAATGTTAAGAGTATAAATTTGTACATGTGCTATGAAGAGCACTTTGGAAATATGCTATGGTGCAGACCCTATGACCAGGAATTCTGCTTCTAGTATATCTCTTGCATGTGTACACAAGTAATCAGTCAGGGGCATTGTTTGCAAAAGTGCCAAAATTGGAACAACCTGTATGTTTATCAGTAGGGAAATGGCTACATAAAATAGTCCAGTATTTTCTACTTGAAATACAGTGTGAACACATATATAATTTTAAACTTAGGTTTAAAGTTTTTAAAAAGTGAAATCAATTTAAATATTTTGACATGGTATATCTAAAGTCTTATCTTTTTGACGTGTCATTAATATAAAAACCATTGAGGTCATTTAACATTTTTTTTCATTCTAAGTCTTTGAGATCCATTATGTATTTTGCACGTAGAGCCATCTTAGTTTGGATGCTAAAATTTTTATTGAAAATACTTGATCTGAATTTGAATTTCATAAAATGTAGTTGAAAGGCTAGTAACTACTATATTGAATAGTGCAGTTCTGCTCATAGCTTGGACTTTTGCACAGCAATTAAAGTAAATGATTACATATGTATAAAGTAAAATGTGGTTGATTATTCATTTTTCAGCATCCGCAAGAATTCTAGAGAAATGGTTTGAGGTTTTATTATTTGTTTTGAGCAATTAAAAGTATTCAGAATAATATAGGTAATATAGGGAAAACATCCATGCAACAACTATTCAGATGTAGCAAATGTTAACATTTTGCCAGAATACTTTCAGATTTTTTTCCCTATATTTTTTAGAATATATATTTGTTCAGATGCTAAATGGATTGAGTATCCACTTGATTAGTTTGTAGTAGATATAAAGGAAAAGAATACCTAAGGGCATTACTGCTCCTTGAAATATTATTGGCATTAGAATTAAATAATCTTTTAATATTTAATTCATTTTAAAAGTTTTTAAGAATTGGATGTTTGCTAGACAATTATTTTAGATTTAGGAATATGCCACCTATATTAATTAGAATTAAATTCTCATTAACATGAGGCTATTTTCCTTAGATTTCCTTAGTGTGTATTGTCGTTTCGTGGGATTTAACTTTATTTAATGGAAATCATCTGGGGAGAGAAGAATATTTAAAGTCTGATATAATTGAAAATACAATACTAATTTTAAAAGTAATTGAGTTTTCAAGCATACCTCTTGGTATATTTTTAAAAACTCAGTATTTTGTCTGAAATGGATAGGGTTTTAAGTGGAGAAAAGGGACAGAGATAATGTCACTTGTCAGTTATTTAATAAATAGCAAGCCATGTTTATTGAGTGTCGAAGATATTGCTTAAATATATACATTGAGTGGGTTTGCTTGCTCTTTACTATGAATATCAGCATATCTCTTAATCTTTTAAATGTAGCTACTTGGTTAAAGTGCCCAAGGAAAATAAATATTATAATCTTTTAATAATTAGTGCTGTGGCCTAATGAAAGGACTGAGATTTAGAAAAACTACTCTTAACATGAGAGACAGTATATAAAGAATGTAAACAGTATTGTTACTATTTAAGTATAGTTTATAGTTATAATTTAATTATAAGTATAGTTTATAGTTATAATTTAATCTTAAATCACAAATGGAAAATTTCAATTTACTTAATATTTTCTTTGGATATGCCAATTAAGTACTCGATGTCATGAAAATATTTCTGATGCTCCGTTCTTGTGATGCAGACAATTTTCCAAAAAAATCTTTTATTTGACTATGCAGTTAACCAATTAAAAGACCAAAGAATTCAGGTCATAGAATTTTTAAAGATCCTTTCAGAAAGACATTTCATAGTTGTTGATATCACATTTTAAGTCTGTATATCTCTGTTATAACAGTGTCAGTTTACAATTTTGTATTTGCTATATGCCTGGTAACTTGGCAGTTATAAAAAACAAACTGGTTATGTTTTTGGTTCATCACTAGATGGAGTTCTTGCAGTACAACTGTGTCTTGGATAGCCATTAGTTAGAATAATCTTTGCTTTCCTCAAAGTAAGAATGTGTTTTAAAAAAACATTCTGAATCTGTAATGTGTGTGTAAGCATCAGCTGTTAAACATATAACATGGTACTAGGAATACATAATCAGTAATATGCAGTAAAAATCTTGGGGCAGCATCAAAACAGCTATTTTAGTCAGTACCATTTTTCTTAACACGTGCATGTGTTGGAGGGAGTGGCAGGAGAAGTTAAACCAGTTCCTTGATAACCCATTAGAATTTCCATTTATATTATTAATTTGTACAGCACAGTTCTTTTGGGGAAACTCCAGTGCTTGAGCGCCAGCTTGTCTGAAGACACGCTGTGCGTCTGTCCCACAATGCAATGAAACTAAACTCTTCAGGCTTTACATCTGAGTTAACATGGTCATTAGTGTCTGTGTACTCCTTGTCTTGTTCTTGCTCGTGGCCTTTTGGCTGTAACCAGTATGTCGAGCTTCTCTTCTCTTGCGACTTCAAACTCCAAAAACCAAGCTGAAGATCGAATGCTTTTTGTCTTACTTTCTGTGCATTTACTTCTCATGAAGGAGGGTATTTTCACCAGGAAGTGGACATACCTCAGCACTTCCAGTCCTGCAGTTAGGTTTGGATCTGTGCTCTTTTCCTACTTTCCTTTTATTCCTATGTATGAGTAATGGGAACACTTTCAAACGGTGCAGTCCTAAATAGTTGAGTTCAAGCTATTAAAAATTGTCACTTATTCTATGGTTTATTGGTAGTCTTCAAAAGTGGCTCCTAAACATTCTTTTCCATTGTTAATTGTGATGTAAATGTATTTTTCTACACAGGGCCATTAAGAAAATATTTCAGTACTTATACAAGGTTAAAAAATTAAAATAGTACTTAAAGGTTTGTAAAGATGAGCACTAGTTTCCTGTCTAATCACTTCCTTCAACTAGCCCCTTCGCCAGAGACAACTGCTTCTTAAAATTCCAATTTTTATTTCTCTTGGTGATTGCCTCAGCATCTCTAACATACTTTGATACTGTCTGCTGTTTCTTGATTAAAAGCTTTAAATAGTAAATCCTTATAGCAGGAAGTTAATTGATAGTAAACTGTAACCATTTCCACATTTCTTCCTCTCATCCATCTCAATGCAGTTAGTCTTATTAATTTTTCAATTACAATTTTAAATGGTTCTCCCCAAAATTAATGAATGACCAGTGTGTAGCTAGGCAGTCAGGAGTTCTGGAAGACCACCAATCACATTTTATTGGGAGACATGTTATTTCAGAGTTTACCATATATAAACCCCTTTCTTCAGTTAGTTGTGTATTTTTATTTTTAAGTTTCAAATGCACATTTTAATAGTAAGGCATATATATATATATTTACATTGTGCGTTCACCTCCCATAGTTAGATTTCTTTCTGTCACCACATATTTGACCCCTTTTACCCCATCTACCTCCCCTCTCCCCCTACCTTCTGGTAGCCACTAGAGTTGTGAATTTTAAAAATGACAGATGCCTGCAACATTTAGGAAACTTGTTTTATCACATAAGAAGCTTGGATGTTGATTCATTGATTCAAAGACATAATCAAGGAACCAGATTCTTTGTTTTTCCATCTGCTATTCTTAGCAAACAATACTGGCTTTGTCTTCATGTTAGGTGCCTTCACAATACTAAGACGACTTCTTCAGGTCCAGGTATCACTCTAAACACAACCATTATTTAAGAGAACATCCTTTCTTATGTGTGTATGTCTTTGAGAGTAGGCCCAGAAGCCCTGGTTATCTCATTGGCCAGAATTGCTTCAGAGATCCATTCCTAACCTGACTTCTGGCAAAGAGAATGGGATCACGACAGTTATCTTTGTGAAGCCTACAGCTTTGTGGAGGAGGGCGGAGCACCAGGACAATATCGCAGGTGTAATAGGAGGGTACAAGAAGGACCTGGTTTCTTATACTTTGCTAGGCTACTTTCTTTTGAAAAATGAAGTAAAAAGTCAGGGAATTATTTGAAATGGCAACCTTCTTTATAGCCCCTTTGCTACAATATCTGATTGTTCTTACATATCTGAAAAAAATTTCTGAGCTAGGTACTAAGAGAAGACTAGGGAATGTATAATTTCTCTTTCTTCCCTTGAGCTTGGACCCACACCTTTGCACTTCCTTGGAACAAAAATTTATTGAATAATCCCACAATGTTTGCAAAAATAGAATTCTATAGTAATTTTAAAAAGCATTATCATTAATTTTTAAAATCAAAGCTATCCAAATGACACATGTTAACTTTGTACTTTTTTCTAGATCTAAAATGTACATATATCTTGGCAAATAGTCTTTTTATTTTACTTCAATTTTTTATGATCCTCATTTCTTTCTTATTACACAGATGCCTGAAAGTTAAATATAGTAATTCTTTATGTTGACTGTAATGAATTTGAATAAAACTTATTTTTAAAACAATCTGGATTTTACTACATTTTCGCAGTATCATCTTATACTTCCTTCCAATTTTCCATATCCATATTATTTTAGAGTCTAACATCGAAGTGTTGTAGTCCAAGATGAAGAACTTCACAATTAATGTTATACCAGCTTTCTAAAATTATTTTATGAACTGGAAAATACTCCTCTAAGTTTTTCTTAGAACAATAAGGTTGTTTGAACTACTTATTGTCCTGGTTCTTGATACAAGAAATTACAAAGTAGATGATTCTCTAGCATTAAAAAATGTGTGTGTGTGTGTGTGTGTGTGTGTGTGTGTGTGTGTGTGTTTAGTTTTTCTAAGCTAGTTTAAAGCATTTCATGCCAAAATCTATTTTCTTTTAGAATTGACTTTTGGAATAATGTTTAATTTCTTAGAAGAGTTGCTTTGAATGTCGTTAACAATTAACTAAGAAGTTAAGCTATAATCATTACTAAGGCCTTATTTTGTATCATATCTTTTATGTGTATTTTTTAGTGATAATTAGTAATGTCAACAAAGATGGTAGAATATCCAGATCAGCTTTCAGTGAGAGATATTTACCTCAAATTTAACTTTTTTTTTTTTTTTAATGCCTACAGCAGCTGGTATTCCTAGGTGGTCTCCTATCCAGGTACTATCCAGGCCTGACCCTGCTTAGCTTCTGAGATCAGACGAGATCGGGCACGTTGAGGGTAGCATGGCCGTAGACAAAATTTTATCTTTTGATTTTTATTCTGCGGTTATAAATATAAGTCTTATGTGATGTTAATGTGTTACATGAAAAAGAATTCTGAGGTCAAATGATTTTGCCACATGCTGGATTATTCAGGGTTTCTTTACTGGAAGACTTCTCAGAACCTTTAATATACTGATGTGCATTATAAATATTTCAGGATGGGACATAGCACAGTGTTTGTAGAACTTAGTTGAACAAGGAACACTCATTTCTAAGACTGGTTCTGTAGAACATACTTTGGGAAATGCTGATGTTTGATGCAGTTAGTATTTGTGTGAATTGTTGTGAAGGAAGTAGTGTGTCAAACTTTTATTTATGAATGCCATCTAGTTGTTTTTTTTAAGTATTAACTTTAACAAATTAGGACACTTGGGTCAATTAGTTTCAAATGCATCACAGACTCTTTTAAAAGATAAGAGCTTTAAGATTTCAGTTATAGCTTCTCTCTACTGCTTCTTCAACTTTTCTCTAAAATGAAATTTATCCACATGCTTAGTGTTGAAATGTAACTTAAAAAATTTTTCAGTTACAGTTGGCATTCAACATTATATTAGTTTCAAGTGTACAACATAATGGTTAGACATTTATATAATTTATGAAGTCTTATAAGGCATATGAACTTGGTCAAAACTGAGCTCATCCTCTCTCCCCAAATCCTTCCAGTCTCAAACTTGACTTTCTGTTTTCCATCCTGGTTAGTGGCACTATCTTCTTTTCAATCACTCAAACCAGAAACTCAGGAGACTCAGCTTCTTCCTTCATCTGCTACATTGGGATTTATCAACTTTGGCAGTATTGACCTTGGCTGGATCAATTCCTTGTTGGCGGATCAATTCCTTGTTGGCGGGGGGTGTCCTGTGCATTGTAGATGTTTAGCAACATCTCTGGCTTCTTGCTAGATGTCAATGGCAGTCTCCCTCAGTTGTTACAACCAAAAATGTCTCCAGACATTGTGAAATTCCCCCTTTGAGACAATTCACCGCCGTTTGAGCACTATTGTCATATATCCAATTGTTAATTAATCTTGTTGATTCTACTTTCTTAATTTTCCTTTAGTCCCTCCTTGAGTCTTCATCCCACTCCCTATCTCCTATCATCTTTAATTTTTAAAACTTGGAATCCTTTTGTAAGTTTCTGACTAGCCTCCTTATGTCCAATATTATTTCCCTTTAAATCACTCTCTTCAGTGATGCCAAATTAATGCAAAACTGTATTTACATCTTTCAGTAGCTTCCAGCCAGAACCCTCATGAACTGGCTTCTTTATTTATATCTGGCTTCATTCTTCATAGGCACTCATGCTCATTAAGGTTCTCACTATTCATTCCAGTTCCATCTTCCCACTGTGCCGTACTTTGTTTCAAACCCTGCTTAGGCATCAATTTCTTCATGGTAGCCCTCAGTCACTTTAAGAGAATATGTCATGGTGAAGAGCATTTTATTTTTTAACACATCTGTCTTCCCTTACCAGATTGAACTTTTCAATGGTGGGGACCATCTCTATCAGTTTTTGGCATATAATAGATATTCAGTAAAAGTTTGAATCATTTATTAGTATGCCCTGAGAGACATCGTAACATTCTCATTACTTCTTGGAATTCCATTCCCTTATCAGCAGTGAAATTCCACCCCTCCCCCCCCCCCCCCCCAGTCTTTACCATTCAGACTTTGATGGATAGGCTTTTGACCACAGAAATCTTGAACTATAACTTTTCTTTCAGAAAACAACTATTCAGAAGAGAATTGAAGAAGGAAATATGTTTAGTTGATATCAAATGTCATTTGCTTGTAAAATAACTGGTTTACTCTAAAGATTTTTATTCAGAGGGAATTGAATTACATGGATTGTGCAGATTAATTAAATTGAGTGATGTGAGAATTATTTACTGGACTCAAAACATTGTATTTCCATTGAATAAGGATTTGATGATTGCAAAAGCAATATCATTGTGTTAACAAGTATTTTAAGTTTTTTAGAAAATACATTTTTAAAACACAGTCCTATAATTATCAGTCTGCACTATTTAGAAATTTATCCCCTGTCAACGGAAACAAAGTTTTTATCAAGTTAGTAGAGACTAGTTTCCCCTTGCCTTCCTTACGTGCATAAATACAGTTTTGTGTAATTGGATTTCCCTGTGAATTGGAATTAGTCACTGTTGGTCTGAGCAACTACTCTTATCCCTAGAACTTTAAGTAAAAGGTGAAAAAAGAAAACTAGAGGTTGCAGTGCTTTCGGGAGGTCGAGCATTAGCACCAGCTTTACTGAAAATTAAGGATTGAGAATGCGGGGAGAGGGAATGAGTAATTGAGAAGAATTCTTTCTTCTATCACAGTGCCTTGCCAAATCGTTTTTCGTTGAAGGAATCCATATATGATGGCAATTAAGCCAGAAATGATGACTTTCTGTCACTTTTTAGGAAGTGGCATAAAATCTATCACTTCCTTCAAAAGAGATTTTTTAAAATAAGAAAAGTTGTTATGGAGGTTTTCAGAAATAAACCTGGGAAAAGCCAGATTATTCAAGGGGAAGGTATCTCCCTTTTACACTACCCCTCCAAAGACTGAAGTAGACCATAGGAGATATATGTGATACCTTATCCATTATTATTGTCCTGAAAGGCCATTTTGTCAAGGACCCAGATTTGCCTTACCTGTTTTCTAATTTTTTTCCCCATATTCTCCTTTCCTTGCTTTAAAATTAAAAAATTTAAAATTTATTTAATTTTAAATATTAAATAACACCAGTTAAAATTCTCGTTAGGACCTTAAGCTGCTTTAGGATAGAAAAGTGTTATTTTATTTGGACTTTCACACACACTGGTAAATACTGTTTTCAAAAGAATTTTACTCAGAACTTGGAAAATTTTACATTATAATGCTTTTGTTATATACAGATAAACTCATGCTTGTTTTTCAGACTAAAATAATCTAATGATCATATTTTGAATGTTTTTGAATAGTTATGGTTCTTGATAATTTAAAAAATCTCTTGTATGTCTTTAAGACTCTACAAGATCTAAGTAAAAGATACTGTGGTGGTGAACTACTTTGTTTTCCATATATTTTTTAATATAGTAGAGCTTATATTGAATGTAAGTCAGTAAGTTATTTACCTTTTACCAGAATAATATAGTTTTTAAAATTCTTTAGAGAGGGGAAACTGAGGCACCAGTGTGTTAGAAATTTCTCCAAATTAAAAAATATGTAGATTAGACTACATGTTCAATTTATAACATCTTGATCAGGTTGCCATTTCTGTTAACTGTTCAAGACATTGAGTTCCTCTCAGTGATCCTCCCCCATCTGTTACTTAAAAAAAAAAGTTGTTCTTTGTTCTACTTTTATCTTGTCGATGTAAGAAATGTCCAAATCTGTAAAGAATGTGTATCAGAGTTTATTTGAGCCAATCTGACAATATATTCTAGGGAGCAAGATCTCAAATGCTCTCCAGAATAATGTAGTGTTAAATGGGTAAAAACTTCTAACCTAGTGAGGGTCAAATGTAAGATTTATATTTTAACAGGGTATAGTCACTTCTCATTATCAGCAGTAGTTATGTTCTATAAAAGCGTCATGAACACTGAATTAGTGGATTTTGAACCATTATTCCAGTACAGAGTTAGGTTCCTAAGAGCCTTTATCTCAAAATTTTCATCAACCAATCAATGCATAACCTCGTTTTATGTGTTTTTGTTTAAAGACACGTTATTTAATACATATTGTTGATTCATTACCACTGAACTCATGGCCAACAGCACTATAACTCATGCCTGAACAAAGCTTATATAACATATATTTATTCCATAAGACACATCACAGACTTCTTGCCCTGAGGAACAGATAGCACTCAGCACTATGCTTAGGGGCCATTTTAAACAGTGAAAACACCAACAAAAAGCACACAAATGCAAAATACTTGGTGTTAAGTAGATTGAAAAAAGAGGCACTTGTTTATATAGTATGAGAGTTAAAACAAGGAGACAGGGTGTTTGTTGCCTTGATCAACCTCACAAGGAAACATGCATGTAAGGTGACTCACATTTTCCACTACAGAAGACCAAGAAAGTACCTCAAATATTAATTTGGGGGTTACAAATACATTTTGTTCATTAGTGAAATTCACAAATATAGAATCTTTGAGTAATGAAGATTGACTGTAATTGTTTTAAAGAAGCTTATGATGGATACTTAGATATTCAAATTTGAAAGTTTTTCTTATTTTCAAGGTTGTGGGAGTTTTTGGTTAAGTGAGTTGTCGTCACAGTTTCCATGTTCTGTTGTCCAGTATAATAAAATTGGCTGCTTTAAGTCTATCATTTTATCTTCTATCCCACAGGGAACAACCCATCTTCAGCACTCGTGCTCATGTCTTCCAGATTGACCCAAACACAAAGAAGAACTGGGTACCCACCAGCAAGCACGCAGTTACTGTGTCTTATTTCTATGACAGCACAAGAAATGTGTATAGGATAATCAGTTTAGATGGCTCAAAGG
Source organism: Pteropus vampyrus (assembly GCF_000151845.1). Taxonomy (NCBI): domain Eukaryota; kingdom Metazoa; phylum Chordata; class Mammalia; order Chiroptera; family Pteropodidae; genus Pteropus; species Pteropus vampyrus. The sequence goes on along the minus strand of NW_011888792.1, from coordinate 814,634 downwards.
TAAGTTAAATTTACTTTAATAATCTTGCTATTTTGCTTTACACAGTATAGATTTCAGTTTTATTTAGAGGATTTTTTATCTTAAAATATATCCTTCTACAAAGAATCCATTTAAAAGTTACAACTTAACTTTTTTAAAAAACAAAATTGATCAGTTTTGGAGGAGCAGGATTATTTTGTCAACTAAATTACTTGGATTAACTACCTTATTTATATTGAGTTACATGCCAAAATATTCTACAAATTTGAGGTCAGTTTATTTGATAGATGTTAGGAATATAGGAATATAGTGGTAAACAGAATAGACACAATTTCTACTTTTTTGGAGCATGCGATAGAGTGAGCAACTAGAATTCTTTACATATAAACTTCTGTAGACTAGTAGGCAGTTCAAAATCCCTGCATCATATGAAGCCTCTCAATATCAATATTAAAGCTGACATACCTTATTCTGAAGAGAAGCATGTTAATTATGACCTAAGTTTTTATTTTTAGGAGCAGCAGATAGTATAACATTTAAGAACATGGAATGCACGGATTCACATCTCAGCTCTGCTGTCTACTAAGTTTTTGGCTTTGGGCAAGTTACTCTATTTTTCTGAGCCTCATTGTTCGCACCTTAGTACTGGTAATTGTAGGGATTAATGAGTTAATATCTGCAAAACACTTAGATCAGTGTCTGATGGATAGTATACCCTTTAAAAAGGAGGACTTTCATTTTTTCATCAGTGAATTTTGAACGACACACAGATAAATATCAAAATATCAAACATCAGATTCTGGATATAAACTGTGTAGAAAGATGAGGGTTCCATTTTTTTCTTTCAAGCTTTCATGAAGCCGTGAGGCCTTTCTACTCTCAGAAATTTTAGCAGTTGAGTGTAGGAATTAAGAGCTCTGACTCTAAAACTGGATTGTCTGGTTTGACTTTTTGCTCTACTAATCACTAGCCTTGTGACTTACAGCAAAGTATTTAACGTGCCTCATCTGTGCAAAGGAACTAATAAAAATACCCATGTAATTACACCATGGGGTTGTTGTGAAGATTAAATAATCAATTTATGCAAAAGCATTTAAAGGGTGTATGGTAGTCACTATACACTTACTGGTATTGTTATCATTATTAATATTATAATGCTATTATGTATTGCCTAGTGATTTGGGAGAATAAAAGATAATTGAATGCTAAACTTTCAGTCTTTTTTTTTTTTTTGCTGCCGTGTGCTCATTTCTAATCTCCTTAACTAGATTATAGGACCCCAAGGGCTGTTTGTACTTTGTTTTGTACCTAAGTGACTAACATAATTGATCCTTCTTTCATTTTCATTTGGAGGATTTAAAGGACTTGAGAAATAGTAATAGTTAATTTCTGTGACGGTTTTTAATGAAGAATAATTTTGTCATGTTTTATAACTGTTTAGTGAAATTAACAGATATTAATTATTTTAATCAGGCTCTAGAGTGTTAATTTATTTCTTATCCCTGATTAAAACTTTCAGTTTTCTATAACCTGTGTTTCTCTCTTGGCCCAAACCATAGGTAAGATTAGTTTTATTAGAAAAGAGAGTTAAATGGTATATAAAGTAAAGTTCAAGTGAAGTATTCCCATGTCCCATGTAATTAATAATTCCCATGTGTTCTTCCTTCTGAAGCAATATGAAATATATTGCTTCTGGCATTTCCATTTTTTTATATACTTTGCAGCTTGTAATTATTAGGCTCTTAAATAACTCTTATGGAAAAGGTTTTGTTTCTTTTAACAAAAATCTACCCTCTGTAGCAGTTATATTTTCTATCACATTTTCCATTTACTTTTCTAAACTAATGCTGTTAACTGCTGCAGTTTCCTGCAGGAGCCATTGTTTTTTTGTTAGCAGCAGTGGTTTATTTGATGGGGCTAAATGAGTGTTTTTATCCTTCCCATCCCCACTTCTGTTTCATGATGAGTTGAAAAGGCCTTAGGCGCCCCTGACTAGAAAATGTCCATTTGTTCTCATTTAGTGCTTTTACTGTGAATGTAAAGTTTGCTCGAAGTTTTTCTAATCATGCTGCAGAGACATCAGCATGGCCAAGAGCCAGGATCAGTGCACTACATGATCTGTAATGACACAGCATTTCTATCTCCTTTCCTTGCAAGGACAAGAACTTTGGGATTGAGAGACATTTGTTTTAAAAAACTAGAACTTTTCTTTTAAATGGGTTCTTTGTAGCATGCTATTCAAGGAATTCTAATAATTTTTTTAAGGAAAGGTTCAGAATAGGGATTAAAATGGAACTCTTAAAAATAAAATGAAATTTATTTGAAATAGCTAAATCTGAAGGTCAGTGACCAATGGCACATGGGTCAGTTTTCTTAGATGCCTGTAAAACCTATTGCCACTTCACTTTTTGAATTTTTAGGATCATGTGTTAAATGCCTTTCTCTCATTGAAAACACTCAGATCCCAACCCAAATGGACCTTCCTCAGGGAACACTCAAGGACCACCAGATCTAAAGTAGTGCTTATAGTTCATGCCTTCTAGCCTTTCAGTCTAGCATATCCTGGTTTTATGGTTTTCATGGCACTTACTGCTCTCTGAAATTATGTTGGTCAACTATTTATTTACTTGTTCATTGACTGACTCTTCTTGCTCTAGAATGTAATCCACAATTACATTGACTCTTATTGTACTCAGTAAAAAAAAGTTGGATAACCAGTGATTCCTTACCATTTGTTAATACTGTAGTCCCACCTTATCCACAGGGGATAGATACCTCCAAGACTCCCACTGGATGCCTGAAACCGTGGATGGTACCAAATCCTTTATGTACTCTGTTTTTTCCTATAAATATACACTTTATGGCTTATCTTTGGCATATTCAAGTTGTCAGCATCACTACTCTTGTGCTTTGGGGTCATTATTAAGTAAAATAAGGGTTACTTGAACACAAGCACTGTGGTAATAGACAGTTGACCTGTGACTGAGATGGCTAATAAGTAATTAATGAGCAGGTGGTATATACAGCAGGGATAACATTAGACAAAAGGATGATTCAAGTCTTGGGTGGAAGAGCGAGAGATTTCGTCATGCTACTCAGAACAGCATGCAGTTTAAAACTTATGAATTGTTTATTTCTGGAATTTCCTACTTAATATTTTTAGATTGCTATTGAACACAGGTAACTGAAACTGTGGAAAGTGAAACTGTGGATAAAGCGGCACTACTATATATTCTTTCCCATTTAGTCTTTCATTTGATGACAGCCCCACAAATTAGAGCAGTCATTAGTCACGTTTTTACAGGATCTAAAATGACATGCTAGGAAAAGCAGCTTTTGAACTGGAGAGTAAGGAGGTATATGAGTATGAGTATATAAATTTTGTCAGGTTAAAAAAGCTTAATCAAAGGTAATGGCTCACATATAACAGCAGATAACACATCCTGCTGTCAGAGAAAGCAAGAAACCTTTCTATCTTCTACTGTCTTTCTTTAGCAGGACAAGTGTCATACATTCATTATTATAACTTAATACCCGCATAGTTCATAAGTATTTACATACTGTTGTTCACATTGTTAGACAGATTTAGCTGTGTTCTAAAAATGTTTGATTTTCATTCCACATTTAAGAGTTCACCAAAAAACTGTTTATGGATTTGATAATGTGTATTTTTATTATTATTGGAATATTTTGTAATCTGTTTTGGGAGGATATTAGACTGCTTAAATAAAATGGATTCTATACTTTTACAGTACTAGCAGAAGGAATGAAGTTAATATGTTATAATAGTTGAAATCTATCATAGTGATCACCAAAGTTAATATTTAATAACATACTAAAATATTATTTTTCTAAGAAACTGTTAAATAATACTGATTCTTAATGTTATGAATTTATACTGGTTTATGAGAAAAGTGAAGTATATATTTAGGGGTTTCATAATATATTTCTGAGTATCAATATATTTCTGTATTGTAATATATTTCAGGTACGTCAGTTTTAAGAAAATTCTTGATTATGGATTTTGGAAAATTAGTGCACAAACTTGTTCTATTAGAAAAATTGTCCTAATGATATATTCAATTTTGAAAAATTCTTTGGAGGATGGGACCTTATTTTTAAATAAACAACTATTAAAACTACTCACTTCTGGAGACTGTCATCCGAAATTAATAGATATCAGTCCTAAATATTCAAAGAGGACGAATTGACCACACTAAAAACTTAAAAATAATTTTTGCGCCATGGGAAAACTTACTTTGACTGTAAGATATTGAAACTTTTGATAGAGTGCCATTATATTTACAGTTCTAGTAGTTACCATATTTCCATGCTGTCACTTGTAATAATATAAATTATTTCTATCTTTATGTATTTAATGTGGCTCATTAGAAACCATAAGTTTTTTATAACTAAATAGTCCTGTGTTTACATGTCTGTTTGCTAATTTTGGGCTGGTTACTCATACTTGTTTTATTTTTTAGGCAATAATTAATAGCACCATCACCCCAAACATGACATTTACTAAAACATCTCAGAAGTTTGGCCAGTGGGCTGATAGCCGGGCAAACACTGTTTATGGACTGGGATTCTCCTCTGAGCATCATCTTTCAAAAGTAAGTAGAATCATAAGATCAAAGTGAAAAATCTTCGAGTCAATTGTCTTAAATATGTAGTAGCACATAGGAAAGTGTAAAATATAGAAATATGTTTAATATTCTCAGAACAACAGTAGTGACTGTAGAGCAAGATGTGAGAGCACTGGATTCTGCTATCAGTTGGAAGATTCATTGCACACATTAAAAATAGTCACCACTGACTGAGAAGGATTGGTGTGGTTAACTGTATGTTTGATAAGAAATAAAAGGTGGGGATTATCACTTTAGAATGGACTTCTCGCAGGACTTCACACCCTTGGTTGGATAGAGATGGTCTGCTAGACAGGTAGACACCAAGCTCTTCTGAATTATGAAAACCCAAGCTGATAGCCATATAGATTTCAGCTTTATGAAATGACAGCAGACACATATAAATTACTGTTGAGAGAAAATTATGCATTATCTGGGTGGAATTACTCTGAGCTTTCTTATGCAGTGCAGAGTGAAATCCAGTAGATACCATGAGGAGTTCTTAGAAGATACTGACCAAGCAAATGACCATAGCCAGAAAAGCCAATAAAATACAGAGCATCAACAAGTTAAATATTTGAAATAAAACAGTTGTCCTGCCTATAAGCAAAAGCCATGCAGTGTTCATACCAGGAGCACCTTGAGTTCTATGGATGTCACATGAAAAGGGTACGTAAGGAAAAGGAAACAATCTCAGGATACTAAGATGATCAAGGAGATGAGTATTATTCACTTTTGCTCTTCGCATTTTATATTCACCAGACCCTAAAATTTATGCTTAAAACTTCTCTGTTTGAAGCATTTAGTTAAAAGGATAACCCTACATTTGAAACACTTTACATGTGATTTGGCATACACAGTAACTGATAGTTTAAGAGTTTAAATTATTCAAGTGCAGGGTAATCAGACTCTTGTAAATACACATGGCTCATATTTGTTAGACTGTAAGCTATTTTTTAGTCATCATACAGATTCTTAAAAATAAGTTCTTTTTAAAAGTCTTATTACACTTTCATGAATATTTATTGACAAGGTTATTACTAGATAGTTCAGTAGTTGAAATAAACTACTTTGTTTCCTTTTGTTTTAGTTGTAAACATTCTTTAACACTGTTTTCAAATTTTTTAAATCTTTTTGGTATAAACAAGTTTAAAGCTCAATTTTAAGACTATTTTAACTTTTGCCTTGGTAATTATGTGTCATTCTCTGTGGGATGATTAAAAGAAGTTTTATCTGATTTGGTTTCTCTTAATACCCATCTAATTCTCTAAGTACATTTCTTGAACTGTGCTAAAGGTATGAGTTTTAGATTCAAAGTATTTCGACATAACAGAGACACAGGCATCCGGTTGAGCATTGCCCCTCCACGAACAGTTCCCTTAGGAAATTATGCATTTATTCTAATACTTTTGCCATTACTTAGAACCTTTTTGGAACTTTTCTTGGAATCGTCTACTGACGACTATAGCAACAAAAAATTAAAACTATAATTATATTCTAGTAGCTGAATTTCTTGACAATACAGGAACTAAATTGTGGATTAATTTCTCAAATAAACTCGCATGAAGTGATTTTTGAGCCTAAGTAATTTTGACAATAAATTAAGCTTTTCATTGCATCTTTCAGGTTGCTGGGCAGCTAGCTAATGTAATAAAGGAATAGTTTATTAAATTCTGTTAATTATACTGTCTCCTCATTTGATCTTTTTTCTGGAAATGGCTTTTATATTTCAAGAATTTTGTTTTTTCTTTAAAATTAACATATGCACTGTTTGAGGAAAGCGTCCTAGGAACTATTTAGAAAAATGGGATTTTGAGTGCATTAAACATTTGACTTCCCCAGGCTACTGTTCCACCCTGGGTCCTGTGTGTGATTGCAGCCGCCAGCCTGGTGCCAGTCTCCATCCGTCTGTGATCCCTTATCACGGGCTAGCTGCCATCCATATTGGCACATGCCAATCACTTTATCCTGGCTATTTCTCTGACAGGGATTTTGCACAACTGGTTTTGGCATCGAAAGCCTAGTGGGGGACACTGTCAGAAACCAAGGGCTTCAGTTTACTCCTGGATAATTTTCCCCTCCCAAATGCAGGTTTCTATATCTGTCACTAGTTGAGCCATTAAATGAGCTGGAGTTTTACAACCCTCTAAAAAGTCATCAGTCCATCTCCATTTCAACTAATGTGTTTAATGGTAATAATTAAGTGTACAAAGTAGAAATAGAAAATAAAGGTTGTCCATGTAAAAAAATAAAAAGTAAAAAAATAAAATTAACATATGCTTTTGACTGACCTTACCACTAGTGAATCCTAGTATTTTGAGTGTGGATTGACTATTAGGAAACAACTTGTTATCATTCAGAGCCAAGTCTGGTTTATTTATTCACTAGACTTGGCTCCAAGAGCTTGCAGTTAGTCGTTTTAGACTGTTTTGGTCCAAAGATGACAAAATCATAATCTATTTTCCAAGCTACCACGAAGACCAATGTCGATGCTTTGTAGACTGTACAGGACTCAAAGGAGTTTATAATCTTTTACATAAATGAAGCAAACATGTAAATATTCTGGCTTGTTTTTTCATTAAATACGTAAGTGAATCAAAGCATTATAAGGGTTTAGATAAGGCTCTGAAAGCAATTCTCGACAAAGGCCTCTCAAAATAGGGTAGAGTAACAATACTGGAAAAAATGTATGATCTCCTAAGGTTGATATATGAAGAAAATTCTAACTATGCTTGGATTGTTACAGTGCTTACTAAATTGTATTTTGTTATCATGGAAACCTAAGCCTTTAAAAATTAGCAATAGTGTCTTTATGAAGTTGAGAAGGGTTTTAAACATTAACTACTTTGGAATGCTAAATTAGTATAAGAAAAAACTTTATCTGCCACAGATTATTACATGAAAAGAGGTTAATTATGGTTTTGTTTTTCATTCCAACTAACGTAAGACCTTTTTAGATTTGTATTCAGATTTTTTCCAATAAGGAGGTATTCTCTTCAATTAGAGAAGTATAGCAATACAGATTCAGTTCCCTGATCTACAAGTTATAATTGGAAGTGACAAGGTTTAAACTAAGAATGAAAAGTTGTAATAATGACGATTTGAATTTTGACCTTCCTCCATCTTCCCAACGCAGGTCATAGTATCATGACCGTTTCCTACTGAAGCTTTCCTTCCCAAGGTGGAAATGAAATCAGAGTTGGCTTATAGGATTTGAGGAGGGAATTGTAATTTTATACTTTTATTGCCAACTCTAACAAGTGTTTTAAGTTGCATAGAGATTTTAGATTTTTCAATTTGGTTATTTTGCAGCCCTAACTAACTCTTTCTGAGAATAGTAGTGAACTAGCTTCCACTTCCAAAACAAATAGATACTGTCATGGCCATGATGTTTATAGATTCCCATGAGTTCCTAAGAATTAGCATTTCATGTACAGTAATTTTTTAAAATTGTCAACAATGTTAAAGACCTTTGTGGAGTCATGTTATTCTTTTCTGCTACTATACATTAGCTGTTTAGGAATCTTTAGAAATGAAGATTTAGTAATGTCAGTTAGTGATAATATTAAATATTGCTATTTGTATTGTTTGAAAATAAAATGCCTTATGTAATATGAGTATATATTACAGTAAAATTAAAAGCATGCTTCAAATACTGAGATGCTTAGGAGTAGATACTTAAGAGATTCAATTTTTTTCCATGATAAACAAATGTAGTATGCCCATCTTTACTGATTCCACTCCCAACTTGTATCCCCAACCTTGGTCTTAGTAAAGTATATCTGAACAACCAAGGAGGGACATAGGTAAGCTAGCTGACACCAGATTCTAACTTCAGTTATATCATGATGTTTTTGAATGAGATTTGTCAAAGTACTTTATAGTGTACAGATGTTTGGGTATTAGATTTCTTTTCCTGTCATTTTCATATTATACCTGTAATTGATTTGAGGGCTAGGATGTTTGTGTAAGAGTCAGTTATTGAGAAAAATGAACGAAAACTAAGGTAAAAGTGGACATTGTGACTTATTTTTATTTGGTTAATGTATATAGTCTTTATAAATTCAGTTTGCAGAAAAGTTTCAGGAATTTAAAGAAGCTGCTCGACTAGCAAAGGAGAAATCACAAGAAAAGATGGAACTTACCAGTACACCTTCACAGGTGGGTATTTAATTTCTATTCTGATTTATGAACTTTATTCGTTTTATTTTTTAATTGATTGATTGATTTAATGGTTACATTGGTTAACAAAATCCGGTAAGTTCCAGCTGTACATTTTGACAGTAAGGCATATATATAATATATATATTTACATTGTGTGTTCACCTCCCATAGTTAGATTTTTTTCTGTTACCACATATTTTACCCCTTTTACCCCATCTACTTTCCCCCCTCTCCTCCCCGCTTCCTTCTGGTAGAACCTTGTTCATTTTAGATGGTATCCTTTAGGCCAGAGTTAAATTTAAGGAAACAATGGCAAAATTAAGGTAATTTCCAAAGTGGACCTAGAAATGTACCATTCAGTTAATCTGTACTAGTGGGGAAAGATTTTTTTTCCCCCTATATGCCAATGTCTGCAAGAATTGGGGCGGGGAAAATTAGGTTAGTAATTAAAACTCAGATTCTTTAATGTGTATACAACTTAAAAACAATCATACATATAGAACATAGATTGGCTTATTACTTGTGTTCTGTGTTCTGGGATGGTCACTGAGGTGCAACCACTGGAGGAGACACGGGAGAGGCTCAGGAAAACAAAAGCTTATTATGCGTACAAGTCCTAGAATCAGGAGGCATGGCACACCTCTGGGCTCAGGGTGGTCAGAGACAGAAAGCAGGAGCATGGGCACAGCTGAGGGTCGAGCCTGTATTGGGATTTCCATGGAAATGGTAGGTCAGGGCAAGGTAGGACTTGCTAGTTTCAATAATTTCTGTGAGCTCTTAAATTATAGGGGTGGCATATAGTTGCCTGGTACCTAGTCCTGGGATGATTGAGGCAGAGCAGTGTGGTTTCCTGGGGTGCATGGGCCAGGTAGAGGAGGTATGGCTCTGGATGGGTTAGTTTCATATCAGATGCATGCTCTCACTTTACCCCTTCTTATCTCTAAGAATTGGCTGGCTAGAAAGGTTTTCTAAGATGTCAAAACATAATATACAGAAAACATAAAAATTTAACAGTACAGTTTGTTCTACTTGACTTTGAAGTGCACTTAAATCGGACAGTTAGAACATCTTACTTTGGAAATTAATTATATCTCCAAGTTCATTAGTTATATTGCAGTACTTCTACAAAGGTTTTAATGTACATGGTATGATTCATATATAATGCCAATTATTTCAGCTCTTTAATAATGCTTTCCTAAAATTAATTTTTATCTCAATTGTCTAGAGTAGAGTTCAGCTTTGTGCTGAGTTTTTTATAGTAATTGTTTTGAAGTGTACTCAAGCTTTATGAAAAAGAAGAATCAGATATTACAAATGTTTCTCTGGAATAATGTCAGGAATAGCAGATATGGATAAAACTTTCTTGAGGAATGAAATAGGAATTGCCTTGGAATCTAGTGACTAGTCAAATATTTGGAATGTTTCAGAAAACTTTTTGCTGTTCACCTTCCTCCCCACCCCGGCATCAAACTCTATTTGGCAAATCCTTCTGGTATAAAGAGTTTTGAGTTTCTAGTTTGTTTGTTTGTTTGTTTGTCTTTTACAGGAAATGAGAGCTTTGTGCAGTATGTTTAAAGTACATATTTTCTCACAGACTAAAGGTATACCCTGGATTGAAGCCAAAGCTTCATTATACCTCCTCCGTACTAACAGTGACCTGGAATAACACAAATGATTATTTTGAAACTTCTTTGAATCTATATTCCCTAAGTGTTATGATGGTTTAGTTATACTTTTAAGTATAAAAGCCTATTTAAAATAGTTACAGTGCATGTTGGGAACTTCAGTTCCTCAGGTGAATGATTCTAGTGTTACAAGAGGATGCTAAAGAATACTCAAAGGTCTCCAATAAAATCGTAATCAATTACACTTTGCCATTGTACTTAGTTTCTGTTTCTCTAATCATAACTTGTTTTTGTTTAATTGGCCATGATACCGGCTTCTCTTTTGTGGAAGGAGTGTCATTAAGCCTTTAGTTTTATCAAAGGAATAGATCCAAGATGTTTGTATTTGCATAATGCTATGAAATATAAGGAATAAAGAAATATCTTAAGTTCATCAGTATTTGAGAGCCAAACTATACTGACTTTAGCTTTTCAAAACATTCGAAGTCTTGATTGTTAATTTAATGTACAAAAACCAGAGAAATATAGTGGAGAAAAAAAAGAGTATTTCTTTTCATTTATCTTTTCTCCCCTTCCTTTTTTTTGTAACAATTTGTTACAGATGTCATTAATATTTCTGTTTTAGTTTTAAATGTATGATTACTGGCCACTTAGAGCCTGTTCAGCTAGAGAGCAGAGCTTGTTTCTAACTAGTTTATGAGATAATTTGTAATAGTAGACATTCAGTTGGTCTTAGTTTCTCTTTTTATTTAAGGAGGAATAACAAACTGATTAAGAGTCTGGGTTTTCAAGTCAGAGTTAGACATAAATTATTTTTCTATAAGTATGTGATCTTGGGAAAATTGCTTAACCGAAGTCTGTTTATACATTTGAAACATGAGTATTATCTTATAGGATTGTTGAGAGGAATAGGTATGATAATGGCAATGTTATTATGACAGATGGTGTTATGATGGTATCATATGATAATGGCAATAATGTAGGCTCTGTAGTCTGACTTTGAATCTGGGCTCTAAACTAGTTTTCTAAACTTAAGCAAATTACTATTTTAAAAAAAATTATAAAATGAGAATAAGAACAATATCTCCTTATAGGGTTATTGTGAGAATTAAATGAGGATTACAAAGTGCTTAGCATATAGTATATGCTTAATAAATACTAATAGCTGCTGTTGATGATGTGATCAGGTGGTGAAGATAAGGATAGTAAAGCCTTGACATAGGATTTGGCGCGTAACAGTTATTTAGAAAAACACAGATGCTTTAGTTGAATAAAGCCTGCATCAGAATCCCCTGGGAGACTTGTTAAGACACAAATTTCTTTTCCCACTCCCAACATTTCTGATTTGGTAGGGCTGAGATGGGGCCCAAGAATTTGCATTTTTAACAAGTTACCAGGAGATGCTGACAGTGTTAATCTGGGGACCACACTTTGAGAAGCTGTGCTGAAGATAAACCATTCCACCTCCCGAAAGGCTTGTGATGAAAAGAGTCTGGCATTTGGAGCAAAGTTAGCCCCTTCCCCATTCTTAGACCTTTAAGCTATGGTTGTACACTTGATGTACATATGTGATCATGTCGGATAATGTTGTCTTCATCAAGGTTACATCTGTAGGAATAAGTTGAACCTGAGTATACTCCATCAATTGCCTATAGCCAACCAAAAGTTGTGGAATTTTTTTTTTCTATTTAAATTTTAAGATTGTATAACATTGAATATATTGCAGTAGCTCTCTTAATTTATATTCAATGTCTAGTTTTTTTCTCCAGATTTTTTAGAATTCACTTCCTAGAAAAAGTGGAATATATATATATATACACACACACACACACACGCATATATATATATATATATGCGTGTGTGTGTGTATGTAAAGAAAAAAAGTTTCTTTGGCTTTATTATAAATATCATAATTATTTAAATGTTATTTTTAATGACAAATGGTATTTACCCAAATAAGGTGTTAGTTTTTTGTAACTGATTATTAGGGTCTTTTGACTACTTGTTTGGTTCTGTGAAAGTCAGTTGACCTGTCTGTATAGTAGTTCTTGAATTCATAAGGTCAGAGATTTGAGCTATGTAATCTCTTAGGACATTAAAAGTACAATAAATTTCAAATGTTTTAGATTTTCTTTAACAGGGGTGTCACTTGATATAAATGGATTTTTTTGAAAGGTGGTCTGTATTAGTCAAGTGTTACTACCCTAAACTATACTATTTATATATCTAACCCATATGTATACCATTAGAATTAGTGAATGCCTACAAATTCATGTGATACAGTCTTAGTATCACATAACAAATGTTTTACTGAATCTGATACCCCAAGAACAACTTTTACGACCTCAGGAAAGCTTAACTAGAATTCTCTGGAAATTATTGTTTCTAACTAGTTTATGTCCAGAGTAAGGATAGTGGACTTAAATGTCTCTAATCCTGTTACTTGTCTCAATGGAATATTTATCCATTTCTGTATTGGATCTACCTACTAGGTATTGGCAGTGAGAATAGAGAGGAGGGGATAGATACAACTGTGGTAAAATTGGCTGAACTTGGAGGAAATGTGGGAATTAAGGGACTGGTGAGGGTGAGGGAGGGTGGTAAAGGAAGAGTTAGATGTTTTTGAAACTTCTTGGTTTGTAGCTTGACTTTCAGAAGAGGATTTCCACTTCAGATACTGAATTTGTATCTTAATAGGGCATCCAGATGGATATGTCCTGTGAGTAGTTAGAAATTTGGAATTGGAGCTGTCTCATGAGTCATTAACAAACATGTAGTAAAGCTGTCAGTGAGAATGTTATGATCCAGAAATACATAGAATGGAAAGAGAGGAGAGACAAGAGTCAAAAGTTATCACTTAAGATTGTCACTTAAGAAATTGGAGGGAGATATAGAGAGAGACACTGAGTAGAAGTAGGAAATGAAACAGCAGAGAATGTTAGCACAGAAGTCAAGAGAAGAGCATTTTAAGTTGCAGGCAATGATTTGGCAATGTCAGAGGCAGAGTTCCAATAGGATGGGACTTAGGACTTTCAACCAAATAAACTGGAGTTCACTGTAATTATAGGTGGACTATTGGTGAAGGAAGGGCAATGTGAAGGAGTTTCTGGAATGAAAGGAGGTGACTTTGGCTGTTCTTGAGACTAAAATGTTTGGTAGTGAGAATATAAGTAATAAATATTTGTTTCTTCTTTATGAAGAGAAAAAGTTAGCATGGTAATCTCGGGGGATGTAGAGCTAACTGTTTTTTTCTAGAATGTGTGTGTAGGAGTGACTTGAATATGTTTTTAAATGTAAGGAAGGAATCAGTGAAGGAAAAAAGATAGAAGGAAAGGATCATTGTTGGAGCATTGTGCAGAAGGTAATGTGAGCGGGGAGAATGGAAACAAATGAGCCACTTTATCTGAGATAGGAGGGAAGGATAAAAATGGATTCAGATACAGTTAGGGTGATTGAGGAAGTATATGCCAATTATTTGTTTTTTTCTGTGAAGAAAGAATTAGATCATTCACTGAGAAGAAGGACAAATAAAGAGAGAAGGCTTGAACAGAGGTTTGTAACAGCTGTTAGGTAAAGAAAAAAAGATAAAGGAGATGTAAGTAAATTAAATATTACTTGGCACTTCAAAAGCATAATTAAAGTCGGAGCTCAAAATGATCTTCATAGCACTAATCAGCATATTTAACAGTATTTTCTCATATAGCTTTTGGTAGCTTGGGCACATAAGAATAGAGAATGACAGTTCAGTCAACATGAAATTGGAAATTGACAAAATAGGTATTATATGAAGAAGATAAAGGAAGCCTGAAAATTGGGATGATGTTTGTGAGAGTATAATTAAGGTGATTGGCTTTCTGGTATAGGGAGAGAAATAAAGCCAGATTGAGCCTGACGAAGCAGCATTTTAGCAGAGGGCCAAGAGATTGTAAATCTTGATGAGGCTGAAGGGCCGCTAGAAGGGGAGTGGGTTAGGTTGGGAAGATAGGGGGTGGTATGACACAAGCCCCTCTTATTTGTGGGAATCAAAGCCAGTAGTTGAGGAGTTAATCCAAAAAGTCAGTTAATGTGAAGAATTTTTTTTAAATTCTTCTAATTTTATAAATTAAAATTCAATAATGTTATGTTTTATTTAGTTGTTAATATTTTGATTTAAAGATGAAGGCTTTGCTTTGAATATGAATCTGTTGATTAGAGTTCCATGTTATTTTTCTTATATAAACCATACCAATAATTATCTGCAATTTCCTGGGTATTTTTTCTGTAGTTAGAGCTAACTAACCCTTGGTACTTATAAAGAAATCTGAATGTTATATTAGTAGATTTTTATGTCTTTTTTTCTGATATTATGTGGTAGTATATGTGCTATTTAATAGTACATTATATATACTTAATTCAGTTGTGGGTTTTATTTTCTTTTGTAGTCATTTCAGAGCATTTGGTTTGTTTTTTATTAAAATAATCACTCTAGTTTTGTATTCAAATTTCATTAGTTTACATAATATTTAATTCAGCTATATAATTATATAAAAACAAATGACTTAAACATGTTTGCAACAAATACAGCTGACACTTGGTAAGAATTTAATTCCGCTGGTGAGTACAAAAACATGCAGAGTGGTGGTGATTAACCCACTAGCCCTGAGCATCAGTCATCTTACATAAGGAAGGAAGAGCATGAATTAATCCATCCAAAGAGTCAGATTACAAGAACTGCTGTGGTTGTCAGAAATGGGATTTCAGCGATAGTAGCTCTGAATGGTAACCAGGTATAGGGAATGACTTATGACAGTAAACGTTTGATCTCAGCTTCATCTTTTGCTCTTCTTCTGTCTCTCATTCCTAGCATTTCTTTCCATATCCATAGCTATGGGACTCAACTCCGTTAGATCCTTCCCCAGTTTTTCTTATCAGAGCCTCTGCTTAGAAGAGTGGCGTTCTCATCTTCACTTAAATATAAAAGACTAAATTAGAATGAGTCTTCTATGATTGTTTATTAAATGATACAGACAAGGGCCCTGTTTTACTTAAGCCAAAAAGGATGAAGCTAACAAGAATTTGAATTTTAGTCTTTAACTGCATCGGGAGTGTAGTCAGCAGTAACGTATGTGATGGCTATGTGTAGAGGCAGAGGGGTGGTAATCGGGGGCATCGTTTCATAAACTAGAGAAATGTCTAAATAATATATTGTATACTTGAAACTAATAATAAAATAAAATACTAAAAAAATTTAGGCTTTATTCCATCATTAAATGGAAGGTGTTGGTGGTACTTGGTCTAGTAGGGAAGGGCAGTGCTACCACATCCCTTCTACCCCGCCCTATCACTATTCAGGCACATTCCTGAGAGCCTGGAGTGAGGCCAAGGTCATTTTTTTCCCGTGTGATTCTGAATATTTCTGGGTTTTTGGGGGGTGGGGGGAAGGGGCGGGGGAGTGAGGTAGAGGGCTTTCTTGCTACTTCACAAATGTGTAGGAAGAGAGAATTCTTAAGATGCAGCACTTCCTGAATCTCTGCTCAGGCTCCTTTTTTTAATAATATGGTCACATCTGTTAGTTTTGGCTTCCTTGATATTCTCTAAGATTTTAATATACAAAAATGTTTTTCTTTCATTTGACTGTAATTTTTCTTTTTCATATTGTTTTGATATGGGGTGTGGGGGGAGTTTCCCAGAAACGAAGTGGGATGTGATAAATTTTATCAAAATAAGGTCGTAAAGGTGGTAGGTCATTAAATCTCAGTTTTTAGTTATTTTTTACATTTTACTTTTTTTAACCAACTTTCGTGTACATATACATATATTTATACATGAATATATCAAAGAAGAGATTATTTGATAATTTTTTTTTCTTAAATATTTACTAAGAAATAGCCATATTAGCTTGGAATTCTCTTTATTATAAAATCCTTCTTTTTCAAAAGTTTATAGTCTAATAAATATATCTACAAGTTTTTCATTATAATATTTGATTTAGAGATATACAGTGTTGGTTTTATATAAAGTGTAGGTCTTTTAAAGGAATAACTAAAGTTGAATGTTTAAAAATTACACAAAATTTAGATTATAAAAGAACTAAATGTTTAGAATACATTAAATAAGACAAGTGTCACGGTGCTATTTTTGGCACTATAAAATTTCTGGAAGATTTCACAGAATACTTTTGGCCACCTGTGGGGGAGTTGGAGAGCAAGAGCATTTTATTTTCCTATTATGTCCTTATGTGCTGTTGAAACTTGTTCTTGTGAGCAAATATGCTTTTTTTAAAAAAACCTACTTTTAAAAACCATGCTTTAGGCATTTTGTTTTCATTTTAGATATGAGGATCTAAGGTGATTAAATATGCCTTTCATTAAATATAGCTAATATTCAAGTATTCTGGAGAAAAATTTGCCATGTTGAGATTTTTGCATTGTTGCAACCCCTATCCTTTTTTCCTCTTCTTTCTCTACTTAGCTTGCCTCTGAGAAGTCTTTGTGCTTTTCTAGCCTCCCCAAAACCTATGCTAATTTTCCTAATATTCCTCCAGAAGGTAATAAGAACCAGAAATCAAGCTACTACTCCTCTTCTTCCCTCTCTTTTAATCCTAATCTATTTTCGTCCCTCACATTCTTGTTAACCGTTTCTAGCAAATCCCTCATTGAATCCTTGATGGCTAATGCTGGTTATGTCCTTTCACGTTAACAAGGCAGTTTGTTCCTGTCATCATTTCCACTGAATCAGGTCTTAGCCATTTCACTGTTTCGCTGATTAGACAGTCAGCCTTGATTATTTTAGTTTGGTTTGGCCTTTCTTGGAGAAAAATAGTCCTGGTTTATTGAAACCAAAGACGATAACATAGTTTCTTACTGGCTGCTTCAACTTTTTCTGGCTAATTGATATGGTCCGTAATTGACCTAGAAATAGTCACTTTGGATACTGTTCCCATTTTTCACTTAATAGGATTTGACTTTGTTGTAAAACAATTTTATGTTGTCACATTATACTGTAAACTTTATTCATGCACTGACAATTAATGGAAACAAAAAGGATTTAGGAGAAAGATTTAATAAGAGTGAAATTAAAGGTCAAAATAGAGGTTCCATTAATAATTGAAAAACAGTTAAGTGGTAATGTGGAATCATGAGAGTTGCCTTTTGAGCTTTGATAGCTTATGTAATTTATAACATATGGTACTATTCGTTAAAATATTTAAATGTGAAATATATACATCAGTATAAAACTAAAAGCCCCCAAAAGAAAGTTAGATTCACCACATTAATACTTTCCATATTTCTTTCTAGCACTACTTCATGTGCAGTATTTTTTATGTAAAGCATATAAGTTATCATAACCTAGATTTATCCTTATATTTTCATATATTTTTCTAATTGTAAACATTTTCCTGTATTACACATATTCTTATTTTTAATTGAGGAACTCTTTTATTCTTTTAGGTTGACAGATTATGGCCATATCTAAACAGTTCCCTGTTGGACACTGAGTTTTCATTTTGTTTCCTAACATAGCCTCATATTTCAATTGTGAAGTTCTATTGCCCAGAGATAACAAGGGACCACCAAAACTCTTTAACCATCTGGTGCTAAGACCTCCCCCTGGTTAACAGGTTTATCAAGTGACCCCTCATTCTAATTTCTAATACTGAATTTGGATAATCTGATAATGACAATTATAAGGAGAAATGTCAGCTGTAGTTTCATTTTGAATTCCATTTATTTTCCAGAGGGATAAAAATACCTTGATAGGCAAATCTTAATTAAAAGTAAGACAGGAAATTTTGTGAAGAAAAATAATTCCATTATGAGTAGCCGGCAAGAAAAGTGGAACTACAGTAACATCATTATGTATAATATGTTATAGAGATATTTCTGGTTGCTTTTTAAAATAACTCTAGGAATCAAAAAGTAGGGCAGAAAAAAAAAACTTATTGAGGATTTTCTTCTATGCTTTCCTACTCCCAAATAAAATCACATCTTGCGTTTTTGTGTTATCTTCTTTTTCTTCTCAAGTAGTTCTTTGGATATCTTTTATTCTAACCAATTAGTTGCTTATAGAAACCCAAAAGTTTTTCAGTTCTTTGAAACTACATTTCTAAATTGTATTACATTTCAGAAGTTTTCTTATGAGTTGCTTTACTTGAAAAAAATTATTTCTCCTTCAAATTTTATTTTTTAAATCTTCTACTTAAATTTCAGTTGAAATATGGTTTATAAATAAGCATACATCAGAGTCGGTTATAACTTTAAGATGACCTTGTGTGTTTTAACAGAAATATAATACTACCCTACCCCTCTTTGTTTTTAAGGAATCAGCAGGCGGGGATCTTCAGTCTCCTTTAACACCAGAAAGTATCAATGGGACAGATGATGAAAGAACACCTGATGTGACACAGAACTCAGAGCCAAGAGCTGAACCAACTCAGAATGCATTATCATTTTCACATAGGTACAGATTCAGTTCAACCATCATGATTAAGTAAAATGTGTAAAAAAGTTATTTGGGTTTCAGATAAATCTTGCAAAGTTACAACTCTGAGTGAAAATTCCAGGTTAGACTTTTTTTTTTTTTTTTTGACTGTTTTTGTTAATGTCAGAAAGATGTTAATAACTTATAGTTGCCTAGATGGATTGGGATGAACATTTATCTATGTAGAAAAAGGGCTACTGAGCTAATTATAATACAGATTGTTTTTCAGTGAAACAATATACGTATTGTTGTAAAACTCTTCGATTTTTTTTTTTACACAGTCCCTAAAAGGCCCCCTTTGGTAACCTGGTTTCCATTTTCATGTATATTCTTTAGGGTTATAATTTTTTTTAATAGACTTCCTACTCTGAAATTAAGCTTTACCATAGTCTCAGGTGATCTCACTGTATAATTTCACAAAAAGAAGAAAATTATTAGAGTAACTTCTAGAATGACCCTGTTAATGTCAGAATTATTTTTGCATACGAACTAACAGAAGATAAATCTTCACATACTTCTGAATTTTAAAAGAATTTGATACTTTTTTAAAAAGATAGTTTATCCTAAATGTATTCCAAACCAGTTACATTAATTATTGGCCATACTATAGTATGTTTGGATGTAAGGAGGTCTGTGAAACTGCAGTATTGCAAATGTAAACATACTTATTAGTCGTTGTCTTAAAGTTAATTTTTAATCTTTCTTTGGAACCTTTTGACTAGGTGCTTATAGTTGAAATTAAGAAAAGTTTTCCCTTTAATGTGAATCTTTTTTGGGAACAATTTTTAAAAATTATATTCTTTAGCATGTTCAGAAGATCTGTGAAGTGAGATATTCCAAACTCTTTTTCATGAGAATTTTATTATTGAATTTATTGACTATTAGATGTACAGGATTAGGTTTTATTAGAAACTAACATTGAGGAACTGCATGGTCAGGCTGAGGAAGAGAATGAGATGTTTTCTTCAGGAATGAATGGGTAGAAACTATTTTACTGTGACGCTATTCTGATTTGTTTCTAAAAATGCTAATAGTTTGCATAAACAGTAGCCATATCTTAGAATTATCTTGGAGATCATACTTTATTACAGTATAGGCATACTTTTTTTTTTGTAGCTATAAAAATGACTGAACACATGAGCATTTTTAGTTCCTCTGATCTGGAGACTATGTGATTTATAAAACATACAGGTTTTTAAAATATGCAGTTACAGTTAAAGTTTACAGTGCTAAATGTGATTAGTATGCAATTTTAAAAAATATGTAGAAGGAGGAAAATTTAAAATATTAAATTATATTTAACATACATTTAATAAATGGACTTTACACTGAACATAACTTTAAACTTGATTTCTTTGGCTAACACTTGAGTCACATGCATTGAATAGTGAAACACTTAGAAATAAGAACTTTAGTATGTAACATTTATGAAAACTATTTCTAGATTACTTTATGCACCAGAAGTTTTCTGAATGTTATTGTTTTGCTAATCTTCGGTATTTGGAGTTATTAACTGGGATTGGTCGTCATCTATCGATTTTCTTCGTTCTTGGGAGTCTAATAGGAATTATTTACTTTAATTTGAAGATAGATCCTTATTGACTGCTGGAATCTATAGATTAGCCATAGAGATATTTAAGTTCTGAAAATAAAACTTAACAGGTCAATTTAAGCTTTTAATTATGTTAAAGACAATTCATAATCTTATAGTTTTCTTATTGTACAAATATCTTAGCTATAGGATTTTAGAAGGCTTATTCTCTGAACTTTTGATTTTTACCTGAAATGGAAGATGGTATATTTTGAAGCTAATATTAGAATCCCAAAAAAAAAGAGTTAGAAGAGACCTCAGAGATGGTGTAATTCAAGATTTTCTAAACTGGTAATTTGAAATTAATTTAGGTTATTCATGGCATTATGAAAAATAAAATATAATAAAACCAAACAGTAAACATTAGAGTAAGACTCAAAATAAGAGTAAAAACTATGTTTCAATAATGTACATATTTATGTGTATGCTGGATTACAATGCTAAAAGTCAAAATCATGTGCCTTTGGCACATGAGACTAAATCTCAGAGGTTAGGTGAGTTGTCCTAGGTCACATAGGTCATTAGTAAAAACTATAGGACTATAGCTCAGCTCTTGACCTAGTATGTCTGTCTGTCCTACTTCCAATTAGTTAACAGTGCGTTTTAGTCAAATTCCCAGCACAAGCTCATTGTTGTGTTAGGAAGCTAATAACTGTTTGTATCTTAGGAGACCTGTGTAGAGATAAGATCATTGTTTCCATTAATTAGAAACAGAAGGAATATCAAAATAATTTTTATTTAAATCTGAAATGTGCAAGTGTTTAAACTTGATATGCTGTTTTTTTTCTTCATGGCAGAGGAAGACAGGTTAAATCTATATTTTAAGGCTTAGGCCATTTGTCTTTCTTCCTTAGTACTTTTTAAAAAAACTTTATTTTTCAATTACAGTTGACATTTGATATTATATTAGCTTCAGGTGTACAGCATAGTGGTTACACATTATATATAACTTATGAAGTCATCACCCCAGTAAGTCTAATACCCACCTGACACCATACATAGTTATTACAGTGTTATTGTCTGTGTTCCCTACTTAGTACTTATTTAACAGAAAAAACAAATAGCAAAAAAAAAAAAAAAAAAATTTTGCCACCAGTTCTCTGTTTTGGTTGATAATCATTTTCCTGCTAAATAAGGAGCATAATCACTAAAATGTCTTTTTTTTTTTTTTTTTTTGAAAGATGTAGGAAACAGTGATCTAGTCAGTCAAGTTCATTGAGAGTTGATTGTAGTAATAGCTACTTAGTAAGCCAATCTGGTCCTGAAAATTTTGGTAATTTAGTTATAGCTCTTTACTCTCTATAAACTTCGTATATTTTTTAAAAAAGTATTACTTAGCTTTAAAGAGATAAAGAAAAATTTTATTACTCTTTAAACTTATACAGATTTTCAGATATATAGGAAAGAGAGAATACTATTATGAACTCCCATGAACATATCACCCAGCCTTAACAGTTATGAAAAAATGGTCACTCTTGTTTCATTTCTACCCCTACCACTCTTCCACTTTTGTATTATTTTTAAAGCAAATCCCAGACATATAATTTCATCCACAAATACTTTTTTAAATTACTTTTGAACTTTTTCAAAACTTATTTGCTAGGCTAATATAACTTTTGATATTCTGTCTAACTCAGTGGCATTATAGAGTTACTTGAATTATTTACTCTTTGATTTTTAATTATGCTGCATAATTAAATTTAAAAATGTATGGGCTGCTCAATACTCCTTAGTCAAGTGATATAGTATTATTTTATGTCCTTGTCATAAATTATGCAAAAACACTCTCATTGAATAGTTTCAATAAATTAATATGTTTTTAGCGTATTTATTTAAATGCCTTTTTAAATTTAGGGATATGTAAAAGAGGGAAATCATGAAGATGAAAATGTTTATTAATTTCTTTGGGGAAATGATATGAAATTTTATCTGATTGGCATTTTTTCTTAAAAAATTATTTTTTAACCTAGATGATAATATTCTTTTGGGACTGAACAGGTATACATTCTGACTCACCGAAGTGTTCTGGGCATCCTTTGAGACCATAGTCTTTGATTAGCTATATACTAAATAAAGTAGCTATATACTAACAAACTAGCATATACTTATGGGGGAAGATTTTGTTCTCTCATTCCAGGGAATATTGTTTGTTTCATAGCATCGGCTGTATAGAATTCTGAAATTTACTCATTTCTTAATAATAATAAATTCTAGGATTTTTATTTTTTATTTTTAAGATTTAAAGCTATCTAAAATACTCTTAGAAATAGTTAATTTTATAGTATCCCGGTGCAGTTAGACGATAATAGTGAAATATAATACTGAAAACTAAAACTTTAAATTTTGTTCATTGTAAATTTATTATCCTCAGATATACAGTAACATTGATAAATAACTGCTGTTGTGTATTTGAGAGTTCAGAACAGATATATAGACATTAGTAGCTCATGAAGCCATTTTTGTATTGATAAATTTTAATAATAGTTTCTGTTAATGGAAAATAGGCTCTTTTAAGCACTGATTGTATTTAAATTCTTTTAATGTTTAGAGAATATATTCTCATGGTGCTGCTAAAATTCATGTATTTTGGGGATACTGCATGTGTCTTCTGTTTTGTTAAAGAGATTTTTCTGTCACTTTGTGTGTTTCCAACAGATACTCATTAAAGCATATATTCAGAAACATTACTCTTTAGTATATTGATTTTGCTTTAAATCAGAACAACTACAATTTTACCAAAATTTATGAAATCTGGGTGGGTTCATTCCATTTGTATTTAATAGATTAATTTCTTCATTCATTATCAGAGTTTCAGAAAGCTACTACTTTAAAACTGTGATTAAGGATTTTTGTACAATTTCAAAACCTAAATTTCATTGGAAATTTTGCACACCATTTTAGTTATGTGTTAAAATACAAAAAAAATGCTTTATCTTGAATCAAATATAGTTTGTACTTACTTCAGAGATGATGCAAACAGGAAAAAAGTGAATGTTAAGAGATCTGGGGTACTGTACTCTGCAATATGCCATCTGTCTCTTTTTATGAATAGTAAAGAAAACATAAGATTATAGTTATGAACTAAAATAGAAATCATTTCTGCAGATAACTTTTGTTTGGATAAAATTTTGTAAAGCTGGAACTTGATTTCATAAGTGTTTTGTCATTGATATAATTGCAGGTGAAAAATATGTGTGTAGGATTCCCCTTACTGTTCCAGTTACAATCGACTTAAATATTGTTATTCTTCCACCATCAAACCTCAAAAATCAGATAAGGGTTTAAAAAATTAATTTGAAGGCCAAGACAGTTTGTGAGAGATTGCAACACGACAATTCAGAATTTTCTTTACTATAATTGTGAACAGATAGCATTTTATAAGTGCCATAGTAATTTGATAATATATACAGTTCTGCATTCTCTAGGAAGCAAAAAGCATTTTATATTTTTAAATAAAATGCAATACAAAATATAATTTAGTGACCAAGAGTATTTATTAGCTTTCTAAATAAGTATACTTAAATTTCCTATCTTGACTTTTTTTTTAGAACTAACCTTATTTTCTTCTAATGTCTTTTAAAAGAGTTCAAAGAAAGTGTAAAAATTTGCTGAAGCGTTTTTTCAGGCATTATATAGATTATTTGCAAGAAGAAAAATACTATTAATTTGATATAAAGATACTACTAACCCACTTCCAATAGGGATTAGGCCCTTCCCCTCCTTCCCCTCTGCATTATTATTGTAATTAATGGCAAAAATGTTTACCAGTCCATCCATAGTGATTGTCAGCTTCTGTTTTCAAGATGACCAGTTGGAGTTAGAGGTGTGGCTGTTCAGAATGGGACAGATTGACCTTAGGTTAATTATGATTTCTACCCTATAGAGGGCTTTAAACATTTCTTTTTTCCTTCCATTTCTGTTCTTAGAAGACCAGAAACAGAGATTTCATTGGAAGGGAGGTTTGTGATATGAACTGTTCTAGGACTTAGGGAAAATGTTTTTCCTTTGAATTTGGCTTTTCATCTTTCCTTTTGCTATAGTGGTAAAACACAAGTAAACATAGGCAGAAGCCAAGCAAGCCACATAAGTGTGTGAAATTTGTGTTGTATATGACAGTAAAGAATTGTGAGGTCCATGGTAAAGTGGAATGTTCATGTTTCACTTGAAGATATTAAAGGTTTTTAAAAATGAAGCCAAACAGAGAGATTGGGACTAGATGACCTATCTGGTTTCTAGTTTAGACTTTCAAAAGGAATATTTCTGATTTGTATATGGTTTAGCCCAGCGTGACGATTTTAAGCTAATTTTCAGCAAGTAATATCTGTTGTTGTAATACCCTTGTAAGTTTTTGGTAGAGGTATTTGCAAGGATATAGTTTGCAGATTTGGAATATTGGATATTTTCTCTTAGGTAACATATTACTCTGAGAGATGTTAATAATTATCTCAAACACAAAATCTGACCATGTCACTTTCCTCCTTAAAATATTTCAATGGCATGGTGTATATAGACCAGCCCGTGATCATCTGATGATGCACCCCGCAGCCTCATCTCTTTGTGCTTCTGTAGCAGTTACTCTAAATTGGTTGTACTCCTCCACATACAACCAAGCAACTTTGCTTTTGCTCATCTGCAAGTCTTTGCTCTCTTGTTTTTGGAATGTTCTTCTTTCTCTTTGCAATGTCTGCATACATACACATAAACACTCCATACTTCCTCCCACCTCACCTCTGCCTCTAACTCAACTACCAAGTAGTCAACCCCTGTATATCCTATAAGCTCCAACATTACAGCTTTCTCTCATGCCCTCAGATTGAATTATGTTTCCTTTTTTGTTAAATCTCTGTTACCTCCAAACTGACATATAGAGGTTAACATTAACTTCTCAGTCTTTTCTGGGGCAAGGATTGTGTTTTATTCATTTGTACCCCTGGTGCTTAGCATGGTAGACATTCAGTAAACATATGCATGAAACAATATCTCTCACAGAAATTGAGTACATGTTCTGAATGCCCTTGGTATGGTGCCTCAGTCAGCTAAAAGTATACCTACAGGTTCATAAGACCTTGAAGCTAAAATATAAAGCTAGTTCCATTTTTTGAAAATCAGTCACTGTTAACAAGCTTAAGACTGGAATTGAATAGACTTAATCTAATTTTCTTCAAAATTTCCTAGTTTGTATAAAGAAATTTTAAAGATAATGTGTTAATAAACAATGTTGTTAACTACCTAAATAATGTGAAAAATGCTAAAATGTGCGTTTTTTGTAATAAAATAATTTTTAATTCTTTTCTGGAGAGTAAGTTTTCTCATTAAAAAAGTGCAGAGTGATTCAATGATATATTTTCTATGAAATTAGACAATATTTATAGTCTTTGTTTTAAAAGGCATAGCTAAAGTGTGTTTTTAAAAATTTCATCTCTTACAAAGGTCAGCACAAGTATTTCTTATTTGATTCAAATAAATGAATTTAAGGACTATAGATTTTTTTTTAATTGAGAATCGTACTGTGTACATTGGCAGAAGTAAAGATTGGGGCCAACCCTTTGCTTCATGAGATAACCCATTAAGCTCACATTTCACATGGAGAAAAGTTGAGTTAATGCATTGAAAGTTGTCATGCTCCAGGGATTACCTTCCTTATAGGGTATGTAAGGTATAGATATGACTAAATAGTTGAAATATATGTTCATTTCACGTTGATTTTCTATCAGTGTGCTATTTTCTATTGACAGTTTAGCTTGGCCATATATCTAACGTAGACAAAATGGCTAATTTTTATGACTCTAAATCAAAGTCTAAATGTTGATGTTAGAACTTTGGAGGTGTATGAACTTTTGCTGTTACGTAGTCCAGCCACTTTGAAAGCAGGTCCAGGAAAGAGGTATTCAGCATCACTATTTGCTAATGGCTAGATTAGAACAGAGAGGTCTCCAAAGTCATTGATCATTAAAGTCCATCCTGGTTGAGACAACTCTCCTTCTACTAAACTCCAGTAGAGTTTGATTTCTGTATCACATTTTAGATACTTATTATCATAATCTTTATCATTGTTCAACACGTATTTACTATTACTTTATAAACTCTCTTACTATATTCTTAGCTTCTGGACTAAGCCTCGTTGACTTAACATTTCTTGGTATCCCAGGTAGTTCCTAGCCATTTAGGTATGTAATAGACAATGAATACATTTGTTGAGTAAATAAATGTATATGCTTTTACTGTAACTGAGATGACAAAGGGATAAATAAGTTAGTGCAGCTTGATCATTAGCATCAAAAATATATACCAGGCAGGGCTAACATAAATACCAATATGAAGAATAATTAGTTTACCTTTTTAATTCTAACAGGAATCACTTAAGTTTTATTGACATATAAATCACATATTAAACAATCAAACTATTTAAAGTGTACAATACACTGGTTTTGGTGTTTTTTTTTTTGTATGTTCACAGAGTTGTACAACCATCACCACAATCAATTTTAGAACATTTTCGTCATCTCCACGCACACCCTGTACCCATTAGCAGTCACTCTCCTTTTCCCCCTTCACACATTCCTTGCCACCCCCATCCTAGGCAGCCAGTAATCTACTTTCTGTCTCTGTAGATTTGCCTGCTCTGGACATTCTGTTTGAGTGGAATCATACAATATGTGGACTTTTGTGACTGGATTGTTTTGCTTATTAGCATGTTTTCAAGGCTCATCCATGTTATAGAATATAGAAATACTTCATTTCCTTTTATTGTTGAACAATAGCCCATTGTATGGATATATAACATTGTATTGATCCACTTTTCAGTTGATAGACGTTTAGGTTGTTGCTACATTTTGAAAGTTCCGCCAGGGTTATGAATAATGATGCTATGAACATTGGTGTGAAAGTTTTCGTGTGGACATAGGTTTTCAGTTCTCTGGATATACACTTAGAAGTGGAATTGCCAGGTCATGTGGTAACTCTACTTTTAACCTTTGGGAGGAACTGCCAGACCATTTCGCAAAGCAGCTGTACCATTTTACATTTCCACCAGCAGTGTATAAGTGTTCCAATTTCTCTACATCATCATCAACACTTGTTGTTATCTATCTTTTTGATTATAGCCATCCCAGTAGGTATGAAGTTATATCTCATTGTGGTTTTGATTTGTGCTTCCCTGATGGCTAAAGTTGAGCATTTTTTTCATGTGCTTATTGGCCATTTGTGAATCTTTTTTGGGAAATAGTTACTCAGATTCTTTGCCCGTTTTTAATTGGTTTGTTTGTTTCTTTGTTGTTATAATTCTTTATATATTCTAGATATTAACCCCTTATCAGATAAATGATTGGCAGATATTTTCTCCAGTTCTGTTGGTTGTCTTGTCACTTTCTTGACAGTGTTAACATTAAAACAAAAGCTTCTATCTATCTACCTACCTATCTATCTACCTATCTATCTACCTATCTATCTACCTATCTATCTACCTATCTATCTATCTATCTATCTATCTATCTATCTATCTATCTATCTATCTATCTATCTATCTATTTGCTTTGGCTCTTGGTCTCATAGCTAAGAAACCATGGGAGTTCTCCAACTTTATTCTTCCATTTCAAGATTGTTTTGACTATTTTGAGTCCCTAGCACTTCCAAGTGAATTTTACAGTCAGCTTGTGAATTTCTGCAAATAAGCCAGTTGGGATTCTGATAGGAATTGCATTGAATCTGCAGAACAATTTGGATGGCCAGTTTAACAATGTTAAGCCTTTCCATCCTTAAAGAGGGATGGTTTCCTATTTCTTTAGCTCTTCTTTAATTTCTTTCAACAGTTTTGTTTAGTTTTCAGAGTATAAGATTTGCACTTCTTTTGTTAAATTTATTCCTAAGCGTTTATTCTTTTTATGCTGTCATTAGCAGAATTCTTTTCTTAATTTCATTTTCTAATTATTCATTGCTAGTATATAGAAATACAATTGATTTTTGTATAGTGATCTTATACCATAAACTTGCTAAAGTCATTTATTAGTTTTAATAGTATTTTTAGTAGCTTCCTTAGCATTTTCTATATATAAAATTATGTCATCTGCAAATAGACATACTTTTACTTCTTCCTTTCCATTCTTGGTGCCGTTTATTTCATTTTCTTGAGTAGTTGCCCTGTCTGGAATCTCTAGTACAATGCTAAGTAGAAGTGACAAGAGTGGACATCCCTGTCTCATTCCTCATCTTAAGGGGAAGCTTTCAGTCTTTTA
>NW_011888792.1:782457-785121 GCF_000151845.1 Pteropus vampyrus | reverse complement strand
TAGATGTAGTTCTATAGAGAGATTTCCTTCATAGCTGTTCTGAAGTCTATAACATGAGGTTAATGGAGAAGCATGTTAGCAAAAGTGTTTTCAGAAAGTATATTCAATTCTTTGGCTTAATAGTTTTTTGTAATTGGATCATCCTAGGGTATGCTTTACTCACAAACTAAGTTACTATTAAAGGGAAGACTTAAGGTCTCTCTGGCTCTATGAAACAATAGATTTTTTTTCTCTAGAGATATAGAGAATGGATATTAGTAATTTGTTAAATTATGCGAAGAACTATATCATTGGGTGTTATCTGAATCCAAGAATACTGCTGTTGAATAGTAGTCATACCTTATTAGCTTTTTGTAAAAGGCATAGCTAAGCCATTCTGTCATTATTATTTATGGTTAGAAAGTCTTAATTTTCAAGAAAGGGAAATTTATTTTACTTTAGAGGTCTCACAACCCACAGGATTTACTAGGTGTCATGGTAGACATCACATTTTGGGGATTTTTTTTTTGGCAAGAGATAGATATCTTGGGCAGAAATAATAAAGAAAAATCACATACCTAAATAGACTCCTTTTCCTTTCCCATACTTCTCACTTAAAAAAAAAAATTCTACTGGATAGTTCGAGTGGTGTTTTTTTGTTTTGGTTTTTGCTTTGAAAGTCAGAAAAGATCAGTTCTCCTGTTTGGATTTTTTTTTTCCTGCTGTGGAGACAACCAGTTTTCCTTGGTAGATGACTTCTGTGACCTTCTTTAGTTTTGGAATTTAATGAAGTCAGCATTTCCCATGGAAGAAGAGGATCTACAGTTTATCCTAATTGAAAAGATGCAAATAGTCTATGACTGATAGAGAGTAACTAATAAGGAAGAAACATGCAATTTGAAAAGACCCAATTATCACATTTTTAATTTTGAGGAGTCAAAAGAAGTAATACCTTTAAAGAAGATACTTACCTGTGAATTCCTGTTATACTACGTGACATTTAAGATAGCTACAAGTAGCGGAATTAAAAGTGACTTGGCATGGCATCTTCCGTTTTGTTCTCTTGACAAAATACTATCATACTTGCTCCACTTAATTTTCAGAAAACTTAGAAGCCCTTGATGGAGAAAATTTGTTTCTTGAAAATCAAAATACCTATTATTCCTGATAAAGATATTGGAAAAATAAACAACTAATTTTTCTGGACTTTAAAGTAGAACTGGTTCATAGATGCCATTTCTTTTAAGACTGTTGTAGCCGTTTTCCTGCATGTAGAGTTAATAACTCTTGACTTTCTCTTTGTTGATAATTTCTATAATGTAAAATTTTGTTTATTTTAAAATTTGCAAGTGCTTTCCTATAGTACTGAATGGCTATTAGGTATATTAAAATGGAAGTAAGATAATGAA
Source organism: Pteropus vampyrus (assembly GCF_000151845.1). Taxonomy (NCBI): domain Eukaryota; kingdom Metazoa; phylum Chordata; class Mammalia; order Chiroptera; family Pteropodidae; genus Pteropus; species Pteropus vampyrus. Next base: position 783,733 of record NW_011888792.1, on the reverse strand, counting down.
GTTATATTTGATTTATAAGTGAATATCCTTGTAAATAATTTAACTACATAAAATGTCGCATTGATTTTTTTTTCCCCCCCAACCAAGAGCTTTTATACAATTATGATTAAAGGAAAGCTAAAGTAAAAGTGTCTGGTTTCCCCTTTTATTTAGTTGGGATTTAATTAGTCATTTGTCTTAAATAAAAAGTAACTCATCAAATTCTACTGAATAAAAAATGAAAAATACAATGAAATAGATACAATTTAAAGAAAAAAAATGAAAATCTTCGAACAAGGTTTAAGCATGAGGAGATGCCCAGAATCTAGACTTTCATAAAAACTGAGTAAAACTTTGTGTTATTAGGTAGAAGCAAAATCTTAGTAGTATTTTCATTAAAAATAGGGTTATTGTAAGAAGAGAGATTTGATAAGAGAGAAAATCTTCATATACTAAATCAAGGAAAAATGTTTATGAGTTACAATTCATGCATGGAAAATTCTTGATAGCCCGTGGAATTTGGTTTCATTTGCACAAATTCATTTTCATAACCTATTTTTGGGAAGTAATTGTATAACATTTTCTGTTCTACATAAATCAACCATTCTTATTTTTGCAAGTCAAAGCTTAGATATAGTACATGAATTATCAGATAATGGATCCTAGAGTGAGACTTTAAAATTATCAGTCTGCTTTCTACTGCTTTATTCTCACTGTGTTTTAGTATCAAAAGACAAATCAATTCAAAGGGAGTTTAGGGATTCAGGCTTATAATCTGGTATTTGTAAACAAATAATTTAGAAAATCTTTTTTAAATTACCATATTACTTAAATTTTTAAAATAACTTATCCTGTATGCTATAGAAATGGAAATGGACATAGCCCTAGGTTAAATGTGTTGGGATCAAAAAAGTACTCAATATCAATGTTTTATTTTTTCTATGCCTCACTTAAAAAAAATTAATAGCATTAGATGAACCTGGCACATTTCACTTCACCAGAGATCCTACTCTTCCTTACTGTCATGTATACCTCAAAACACAGAATTTACTCATTTATGTCCTTCGACTTGTTAACTTACTTAACATGTGTAGGGATGGGAACTATAGAAAGGACCTTTCTGTTGCTGACTCAGTTTGTCTCTGTAATGGCTCCCTCTTTCAAGAGTTTCATAATTTGCCCTCATTTCAGCATTTTATGCATACATTGATATCTACTACTGGTATGAATGATATAAATTGGTCCAAGGTATATTATTCTTTATCCAGTTTAATAATGCAAGTATGTTTGAATACTG
>NW_011888792.1:773279-781607 GCF_000151845.1 Pteropus vampyrus | reverse complement strand
TACATAAAAGAATCTGTGACCTAAGTCAAATTAGCCATCTCTGTATTGAAATACAACATTTAGAAAAAGAAATATTGTGTCCTGTGCTTTCACATTATGCGCACACGTAATTTACATTATTTTAATTCCTTCTAGCTGGTGCTATGGGTTCAAAATATGTGATCCATCAGTTACTACTTTTCAATGATAGATTCATTTAAAATTAGAGCACTAACATAGGAGGTAGTATAACATCATAATGTCCTTAAGTGGATTATTATAATGGGATAAAATTCCGAACTAAACTACTATCTAATAACTGGACTTGTAGATTGAAACCAATAATGATAATTTAACCTCCTAAACTTGGGAATGAAGTTTAGCAATATGAAATCAAAAGCAGAAAACTGAAAGAAACTGTGTAGTGGCTCTGTGTAGTGGCTCTCTTTGAAACATGGCATCAACCAGTAGAAAATAGTGAGTATGATAGGCTCTTTTTTTGGAAAATAAGATGTAAGAACTTAATAAGTAATATATTGCTATAGCTAGAAATAATAGCATAGGCATTTAGCACTTCATATAGTATTGTTGCTGTCTCACCTGTGAATCGCACCTCACAGTTTAATACAAATTCTAGACTAATTTATAGAAAGAAAGCATTATACCCGGAAAAGCCAGGGAAGGATACTCCTTGCTTTTAATTCACTGAAGTTCAGTGATACCAATTAAGAGAAAGGTAATTTTTTCCTTCATCTTCCTTTACTTTTCTTCCAAGAGACGATCTTGTAACTATCAGTTTATTTCTGTTCAGAACTCTGAATGCTTGGCTATGTACACTATCCTTAGTACTTATAAAGATTAGGTGGTATGGTATACATGGAAGTCTGTGGGTTTATATTTAAACCTATGTTTTTATAATTTTTAATTTTTTATATAGTTTTATCTTTACTCATTTTGTTTTACAATTGTCTCATGAGAAGATACAGCTATAAAACATACAATTTCCCACTTTTTAGGGAAAAAAATCTAAGATGTAGGGAAGTTAGGGAATTTTTCTAAAATATGTAGTTATCAGAATTAGAATTTGACTCTAATTACTTGCTTCTCTGCCCCAGTCTTTGCCTAATTTATCTCGAAATTTTAAGTCTCCATTGGAGACTAAACCTGAAAAAGAAGATAATTAACAAAATTCATTCATTATTTGGCACAAAAATAGGTTATGAATCCTTAAATGTGTGGTTGAAATTCAGCAATAAAAGATTAGATCTGTAGACATTAAATTTATTTGAGAACGTATTATGTGTTTAGGTTAAGTCAACATAGTCATGTTGACTTTTATAGTTATTTACATTGACAAATAACCGTTTACTGTGTATACTTTGTGTGTGTAGTCATTGTATTATATAGCTACAGGCAAGGGAATTAGATAATCTTAGGAAATTTGTATGAGTATAGGACACAGTAAACATACTTTATATGCTTTCTTTGCTCTTTAGTATAATGATCTAATAGACTATAGCTAAGAATGCCAACTGGGTGTTTACTAAGTAGCTGGCTAATGGTTTTATTTCTATTCAGAGCAAACCTTTATGTTTCCAGAAACCATCATGGCATGAGCAAACACTTGGAACACTTGTCCTAAAAGTTCTCAGATTTGTATATAAGGAAGGGTTCAGCAAGTTAGCATCTAGATGGGGCCTCATAACAAAAGTTATTTCTTGGGAGCAGCAAGTTGAAACTTGCAAATAGCTCCAGAGGTAATCTATAAAAGATGATTGTAGGCCCTGAATAGTTCAAAAGTAGGTTCTAAATTTTATTTGAAGGTAAAGAGGTTAAAAGTAACTCTGATTCTTAAAACCATGTCCAGAGGCTGAGGGGCACAATTGTCTTTGTGGAGTGTTTTATATGTTATCTATATATACATATATAATCATTCGGATTAGAAATTATTTAACAAGTTATATGTGTAAAATCTCCATGAGCCACACACAAAATCAGTCTTACTAAGCATGACTAGCTATTTCTGACAGTTATCCATGTATAGGTTCATTTTAATACTCATTCATTCAAAATCATTTACCTTGCATTCTTTGTGCCAGGACAAAGTGAGTAAGATTGCCCTCAAGGAGCTTTGTGAGGCAGTGGAATACATAAGCAATATGGCAGTGATCCATGGCAGTGAGAGGAAATGATCCATAGGTGCTCAGGAAGCCCCAAAGAGCCCCAGCTCTCTCTCTGGCTACTTCAACACTCTCTGATTTCATACTTCTCTTTACAACTCTTTTTGACATATTTAAGTGGCAGGCACTGTGGATACATCCATGAACAAGAAAAAAAAATCTGTTCTCATGGTGTTTAAACTTACAGGGGGGAGTAAGAAATATAATTAAATAAATAACTCTATAATTACTGTTGTGAGGCATATTATGTAAGAAGAGATAACAGTGAGGAAAAAAGATAAAAGGGAGAGGACAGTTGGTGGTATGGTTGGTTCAGAGGAGGAGCTCTCCTTGAGGAGTCACGTGACTCGTCCTTCCAAGAATGGAAGCAGGCCTAGGAGAGTGCGAAAGGAGCACTCCAAGCAGAAGAATGGGCATCTACTTTGGCCTTGTAGCAATTAGGTGTTTAGTGTCTCTATCTGAGATTATGGTAGTGACAATGGAAAGAAACTACAGAGAAAGACAGGGATGAAATAAATGAGGGGATTGTTTACTGTGTAAACAATTTCAAAGCAAAGGAATAGGAAAAATTAAAGCATTTCTAGTCTACCAACTTGTAAACCTTTTGAGCAATAGCCATGTTTATTCATCCTTGAATACACATCTGATAGAATACTTAACACATAGTAGGTGTATAATAAATATTAATTGAATCAGGTGACTGGTTAATTGGTCCTTAAATATCAGATTTTTTCTATAGTTAGAGTAGAAAAATGTCAGGTAAATCTATATACCTTAAATACTAGACACTTAAAACACAAACTGTTGATTTATCACTGATTGCTTGAATTAAGTTCAGAAACTACACAAACTGATAACCCATTTAGTTATCCAATAACCATCAAAGTGCTAGTGTCACATGACAAATTAGAAATGGAAATCTTTATGCATAGATAGAAAATGAACTTAGAATTCTTTGATTATTTTGTCTTTATTCTCCAAATAGAACTCAAGAGCCAAAATATATAAATGCCCGTTTTATAGAATTGGTCATATGGTTCTCAACTGCTAAAAATTTTAAGGAAGAAGTATTTCTGACTGTGTTATAAATCCAGAATATCATTTAGCGCTGTCTGTTAAGATCGTTTCTGAATATAGTGTTAAGTGGTATCAGTGTATGGAATCTAAAATAAGTTTTTCTTCCTTTTTGAATTTCTCTATTCACTTTTCCAAAAATACATCTGAAAGAGTAATTTAACTATACTCTCAAAAGATTAATGTTTTTAATTTGACTATGAAGTTAGTTACCACAAGTCATGTCATTTTAATATAATTTTTGAAGAAACTGAGCATGGAAGCTAGCTTTCCAGATCTATATCTACATAGAGTTTCTCCTAAGTCTTTATTTTTTTTCCAGCTTTGTTGAGATGTAATTGGCATAGAACATTGAATAAGTTAAAGGTCTACAATGTGTTTGATATATGTTGCAAACTGATTGTCACAATAGTGTTAGCTAACCACCTGTGTCAGGTCACATAATTACAATTTCTTTTTTGTGGTGAGAACATTTAAGATTAATCTTCTTAGCAACTTTCAACTATATAATACAGTATTATTAACTATAATCACTATGCTGTTCATCAGATGCCTAAAATTTATTCATCTAATGACTGGAAGTTTATATTCTTTGACCAATATCTTGATCCCTTTTCCCCGTCTCCTAGCCCCTGCAGTCTCTGTTTCTGTTTTTGGCTTTTTTAGATTTTACATGTAAGTCGTATCATACAATATTTGTCTTTCTCTGTCTGACTTGTTTCACTTAGCATAATGCCTTCAGTGTCCATCCATGTTGTCACAGACAGCAAGCTGTTCTTCTTTCTTGTAGTTATATAATATTTCATTGTGTATGTGTACCACATCTTAATCCTTCATCCATTCATGGACACTTAGGTTATTTCCCTGTATTGACTATCATGAATAATGCAATGAACGTGGGACCATAAGTCTTTAATTTTTTTTTCTATAAATTAGTAATAACCATAGAGATATAATTTAACTAGTTGAAAGGTGAGGAAAAAGTCATCAGTCATTACAAGCTCATAAAGTATTTACATAAGGCGTTTAGTAATGTGGATAAACACAATGTATATGATAAAATTACGGTCAAGCTTGGGATATGTGGCTATTTGAGATGGTTTTCTAAAAGCTGTTAATAAACCAAGTAAACTTCTAGACGCATATTTTAGTACTAAGAGCCTAGTTATAGTAGAATCTGCATTCGTTTTTAGAAAGTGGGCTAACAAATATTAATAGAAGGGCCTGAAGTAGTTCCAAAGATATTTACATTATATGTTATAAGATCACTTACTTTTTATGTAAATATAAAACATGAAGTCATTCATCTCTGTAAAATCTTTTGATTTTGAGTATTTAGTGACACGACTATTACTTTCATATCCTCAAAAAGACATATAGAGATCTTACTTGATTAGTCCATCCATATTTGTAACCTTTTTTTGAAATGTTTTGAAGTATGTTTTGCAAATTTTGCTATGATGTCAAAGTCTTTTGGAACAATAATTTAAATCTCTTTGATCCATGCTTTACCAGCTTGTCCAAGGATTTGATCCCATCTTTCACATTTTCATTTCTGATCTGTGTGATCCAATTATCACTGAATTTTATTAATCCATATTCTAAGCTAGTTGAAAGGTAGTCACCTATTTTCAGTGATTTCTGCATGGCATTCTCAACACCCTTATGTATGACCGCATATAGCCAATTGTAGATTTTCCATAGGTAATAGCGCAGAGGAATAGCACATGTAAAAAAAGACATTGCAGTTTAGTTGGAAAAACCTTAAGACAGGAGTCTGAGTTCAAGTCTTGGCTCTTGCTGTTATATAGAAGACAGAAAGTCCCCATCCATTATATTATTTAGATTTAATAGTCTGGGTTAGTTAATTCAGTTGCTTAAGCTTGGTATAAAGGAAGCCCATGTCACTGGTATTGATATCATATGTGATAGCTTCGCACAGAAAACTCTTTCAAAGTTACTGATTACAAAAGAGAGTGTTAGATCAAGGGAAACTAAGTTTATGGGATGGATATGCTCAAATCAGTCAGTGTTACTAGAAAACAACACAAAGCAAATAGCCTCCTGACAGATTTCAGTTGTAGCATCTTCTAGAGCTAAAGTGGTGACTCCACTAAATTGCTGAGCTAATCCGGAATTGGAGTACAGCCAGTCTTCATCACCTTGGCCAGTAAACGTGGTCCTCAGAATTATATAAGACTTAGGCTTCCATCCAGGCTGATGAGGAGGCCTTAGACGGAAAACCAAAAAAACTTCTCTTGATAATAGCCAGTCAGTGGAGGACTTAGCTATTTTTAATTCTGAGCTATATTCACTTGCCATCATGTTTTCCTCCTTAAAGTTTATTATCATCATCTCTTCCTCCTTAAAGTTCAAATGCTTTTGGTCACGGACTCTACTTGCATATATTATTTACAAAATGATATGTGCATTAAATGGTTGGTAATGATCTGCTACAACTAACATAATATAAATATGTGTTCAAGTAAAATATTGTTCATACTGTAACTCGAACATGTAAGTAATTTGAAGTTGTCTTTGACTCTGGCCTCTTTAAAAACATTTAAAATGAAATGCAAAATTCTCTGATACTGAGTATCAAATAACGATCTATTAAATTATTGATTATAACTGACTTCTAAAAGAATAAAAAGTTTTCATGGCAGGAAGTTGGAAAATAGAGATTTTATTGTAAAATTATCCACATATTCCCACACAGTTTTAGCTTTGGCAGAATCTCTGTTAATAGCATTTTTTTCATTCTGTCAGTACTGAGAGTCATTTCTATTATTTTATTTATAATGTTTTCCCCCAATAATACTAAATAGTGTGCAAAACAATTTTTAGGATAGATTTTCCTTAAGTGACTTATTTTGCAAGAAAACAGAGGCACCTTAGTTTCCAAAATTAAATCATATTATAGTTGAACAGAAACAAATATTCATTTTTGTCTTGAATAAAGTATAATGATTATAGTGCTATTACCTTACAAATAAAAAAGGCAGTTTTAAAATTAATTGATCTCTTTGCAAAAGATAGATGTATATTCATAAGAGATGAGAGAAACGTAATTCTTCAGTTAGTAGCATGTAAGCTTGTTTCCCTGAAGACATCTCCCCAATAGGATAATCTAATACCATGCTCTGAATAAATTGCTGAAGAAAGTTTTCAGTCACTGATCAGTTTTATAAAAGGAAAACAAATGCAAATATTGACTTATATGAAGGTAGTAGATGCATAATTTACAGTATCATCTTGAGTAAATTCTCACCTACAAACTAGCACTGAATAGCTTTTTATTCCCCTTAGATCCTGTACCAAACCTTCCAAATTCACTGATGCAGGGAAAACATTAAGATATTTAAAATGCCTGTAAAGTAGTTTGAGCCTTTCACAAATAAATATCTTTCATCAAGAATTTGGTATCCTTACCTCCTACCTTAGAAAATATAAGCTACTTTAAATTTTCAAAGAGAATCTCATAGACGTTTTAGATCATCATGGGCAGGAACCTGCAATGAGAGTAAAAAGTAGAAGCAAAATTGGGACCTCCTGTGGTATCTTATATTGCCATTTTTGGTGACAGCTATCTTAAGGAACCTGGTGAAGACCACACAAGGTACTGGGCCAGGCAGGCAATACACAGATGTTAGGGGATGTTACAGTCCAGAGCTATCTACTCCAGTGACAGCTACTCTAGCATGTAGAAAAAGCTTCCATTACTGTTGGGAGCACAGCTTTGAGAGCCAAGGAATTTCTAAAAGCTGCTTTTTAGTGGGTTTATGGGTCCCTTAATAAAAAATTGACGGTAAAGCTAGACTTTTTGCGCCCTCTAAAATGAAATAGGAAACTGCCTGAAGTGCAGGATGTTTTAATGAGGTAAACATAATGTGGTTTAGATTCAGATTTTATCTTTCCCTTTCTCCTCTCACAATCAGAAATCAGCCTTACCACTTTTTAAGAATCATTTCTGTTTACTTATTTTCTTACTCTTCCATTAACTTGCTATTTTTGTTCTGAAGTCAATACCAAAAGTTTAAACTTACTATAAATAATACATCTATAGTACCTAAGGATGACAACAGAATTCATTGAGTGCATACTTGATGCAGGTTTGATTTAAATTACATTTATTTAAGTTATTTACATCACTAATTAAAAGTAGCTTCCTTAAAGTATTTAATGTTAAATTTTTTTAGCTTTTTCATAGCTCACTGAAAATTCTTTTAAGGCTCTTTATTGCTTGTGCTTTTAGAAGGTACTATCATTTGAGGATTTATTATGTTCTTTCTTCAAGGGTTCTTTTATATGGGCTGTTTATTCCTCAAAGTCACCCAGTGATGATAGTTGGTATTAATCCTAATTTTACAGATGTAGAAACTGAGACCTAATGAGGTTAGAGAACATGCCCAGTATCCCATAACTGGCAAGTGAGTGCAGCCACAATTCGAGCCAAGTCAACAGACTTCTGAGCCTATGCTTTTTTTTAATTGAGACATAATTGACATATAACATTATATTAGTTTTAAGTGTACGTGAGCTTATACTTTTAACCACTGTTTCACATTTGGTTCTTGTTTAATGTATACATTTAATAATATTCTTCACAATTCAAATTTATATTTATAGACTGATAAAGGCATGCATTATATATTTTGAAATAATTAATTTCAGATTAATTTTATAATTTCCTCAGAAAAGTCAATGGTGTTTCATTTTATTTACCAGAGCTAGGTGAAAATCTATTTGATCTCATTTCAGTGCTTTTGATGCTATTTTATCTCATTTCAGATTATTTTATACTACTACCAAGAAAAAAATATTGTCAGTTAAACTGACTATAACAACTCTTTCAGGCTTATTTAGACATAAATATCAATATATCTGTGTAACACTTTTGTGAATACGTAAGATAAATGGTTTAAGATGTTCCTATAATTTCATAATATTCAGAGTCCAGCTCTTCTGATTCACTGTTTGACACTATAATATATGTCCAAATTTTTCAATCCATTATCATCTTTTTTGGGTTATCAATATTGGTGATACAGTGTTTCTTTAAAAAGTACCTTATTCTTATCTCTGAGATTTTCTT
>NW_011888792.1:770275-773229 GCF_000151845.1 Pteropus vampyrus | reverse complement strand
CTCCTGTGGTATCTTATATTGCCATTTTTGGTGACAGCTATCTTAAGGAACCTGGTGAAGACCACACAAGGTACTGGGCCAGGCAGGCAATACACAGATGTTAGGGGATGTTACAGTCCAGAGCTATCTACTCCAGTGACAGCTACTCTAGCATGTAGAAAAAGCTTCCATTACTGTTGGGAGCACAGCTTTGAGAGCCAAGGAATTTCTACAAGCTGCTTTTTAGTGGGTTTATGGGTCCCTTAATAAAAAATTGACGGTAAAGCTAGACTTTTTGCGCTCTCTAAAATGAAATAGGAAACTGCCTGAAGTGCAGGATGTTTTAATGAGGTAAACATAATGTGGTTTAGATTCAGATTTTATCTTTCCTTTTCTCCTCTCACAATCAGAAATCAGCCTTACCACTTTTTAAGAATCATTTCTGTTTACTTATTTTCTTACTCTTCCATTAACTTGCTATTTTTGTTCTGAAGTCAATACCAAAAGTTTAAACTTACTATAAATAATACATCTATAGTACCTAAGGATGACAACAGAATTCATTGAGTGCATACTTGATGCAGGTTTGATTTAAATTACATTTATTTAAGTTATTTACATCACTAATTAAAAGTAGCTTCCTTAAAGTATTTAATGTTAAATTTTTTTAGCTTTTTCATAGCTCACTGAAAATTCTTTTAAGGCTCTTTATTGCTTGTGCTTTTAGAAGGTACTATCATTTGAGGATTTATTATGTTCTTTCTTCAAGGGTTCTTTTATATGGGCTGTTTATTCCTCAAAGTCACCCAGTGATGATAGTTGGTATTAATCCTAATTTTACAGATGTAGAAACTGAGACCTAATGAGGTTAGAGAACATGCCCAGTATCCCATAACTGGCAAGTGAGTGCAGCCACAATTCGAGCCAAGTCAACAGACTTCTGAGCCTATGCTTTTTTTTAATTGAGACATAATTGACATATAACATTATATTAGTTTTAAGTGTACGTGAGCTTATACTTTTAACCACTGTTTCACATTTGGTTCTTGTTTAATGTATACATTTAATAATATTCTTCACAATTCAAATTTATATTTATAGACTGATAAAGGCATGCATTATATATTTTGAAATAATTAATTTCAGATTAATTTTATAATTTCCTCAGAAAAGTCAATGGTGTTTCATTTTATTTACCAGAGCTAGGTGAAAATCTATTTGATCTCATTTCAGTGCTTTTGATGCTATTTTATCTCATTTCAGATTATTTTATACTACTACCAAGAAAAAAATATTGTCAGTTAAACTGACTATAACAACTCTTTCAGGCTTATTTAGACATAAATATCAATATATCTGTGTAACACTTTTGTGAATACGTAAGATAAATGGTTTAAGATGTTCCTATAATTTCATAATATTCAGAGTCCAGCTCTTCTGATTCACTGTTTGACACTATAATATATGTCCAAATTTTTCAATCCATTATCATCTTTTTTGGGTTATCAATATTGGTGATACAGTGTTTCTTTAAAAAGTACCTTATTCTTATCTCTGAGATTTTCTTTCAAGCCACCATTTATTAAAAGCTTTAATACTTAAATTACATTTCACATCTCAACACTGTTTCCCAGGATATGACCAGGTTATTTCCAGTTCAGTATAGGGACTGTCTTTAAACTTTGTCAGTGAACAAACATACCTTCATTTGTTTACCTGTAGCCATCAGTTTCTATATTGTATGTTAATCCAGACACACCAGGCTATGTGCAAAGATGATGGATTGTGAGTCAGAGAAGGAATGTGAGCTGGAAAGGAAGACTTGGGGGATTGTCAAGGCATATATTGAAAGCAAGAGTCTGAGGAGGCGTTTACAAGCAGATACCAACAGGAGGATAAGGAACAAGAACGATGGCACCATCTGATAACAGGATCCTAAGGATAAGGAAGTTAACCATAGGAGTTGCCAAAATTACAGTAAGCCTCGAGAGACACCTTGTTAAACATTTAGGTGAATTAAAGCTTTCAGCTATATCTGTTAGAAAAATCTTTTAGTATACTAGGCTTTTTGCCTGGCAGGACCAAAAATTCCTACCCATTGAAGTCCTTTCGACAATACTGTTGATAAACAATGCAGAATTACTCTTTTCATTTAAGAAGTATTTATGTCCTTTGAAAGGATAACTGAAATTGTATAAAGAAACACAAATTTAGATCCTAACTTGTTGAAGAAAGCATTATTTTCCAAATGGAACTAGCTTGAGGCCAACAGGCGTTGGACATGAGAGCACCTAGCCCAGAAAGTGACACACACGTAGGTTGAAGTCCATGTTGATTGCTTCTGTATTCACAGGTGTTGAGGGAGAGTGAGGAGAAACCAACAGGCAGATCCTGAGACAAGGCAGTATTGGGAGGTGCTTGAGTCAGCTCTTTTACTTTGATAGATAGGTAGTGACTTTACCACCAGTACTGAGAATAATGTCGAGAAGTAAGCCTATTGCAGTCTGTTTTTAAATCCTCTTTTAAAAGCTTATCTGTATATTTTTCACAGTTCTACATAATTAACATGCTTAGGAAGTATATGCAAAGGGCTACCATTCTAGAGACTGATGGTGGATCTTGGTCCCTGGAGGCATGGAAGAGAGGCAGCTTTCTTAAATTCTGCGACTGGCCATTGGCATATGGTGTGCGCTCTGCAGGTTAAAGTTTAAGTGCATTGCTCATGTACTAGATTCTTGTTAGATAGTCTAACTATTTGTTAGGTAGTACTTTTGAAGTACTTGTTCTTCTAGCTTTTATATAACTAATTTAATGACATTTACTACTTTCTCTCAGAACTTTGAATTTAGATAAAGGAAAACTGTGGAATTACAGTTTAAGGAACCTTTCAAATGATGTTTTTGGAGTGTTTCGAACTCCCTCATCTGACTTCTAGATCTGAAGCCAACAGGAAACCAACCAGTCCTTTTTGGAGG
>NW_011888792.1:736657-768760 GCF_000151845.1 Pteropus vampyrus | reverse complement strand
GCAACTTGTATTGTTTTCTGTCCTCATAGTTTTGCCTTCTCCTTAATGTCATATGAATGAAATCATACAGTATGTACCCTTTTTTTCTTTTTAAAAAAATTATTATAAAATGAATATAATATAAAATTTATCATCTTAACCATTTTTAAGTGTACAGTTCATTAATGTTAAGTATATTCATATTGTTGTGGAACCAATCTGTAGAACTCTTTTTATCTTGTGAAATAAAACGCTGTACCCATTAAACAATAATTCTCCATTCTTTTCCTCCCAGCACTTTGTAACCACCCTTCCACTTTCTGTCTCTATGAATTTGACTACTCTGAGTAATATAAGTGGAATTGTATAGTATTTGTCTTTTTATGACTAGTTTATTTCACTTAGCATAATGTCTTCGAGGTTCATTCTGTTGTAGCATGTGTAAGAATTTTCATCCACTTTAAAGCTCAGTAATACTCCATTGTATGCATGTACCACATTTTGTTTATCCATCCAATGATGGACACTTTGGTTGCTTCAACCCTTTGACTAATGTGAATAATTCTTCTACGAACATTGTTGTACAAATATCTTTTAAATATATATCAAGAAGGGGAATCACTAGGTCATATGGTAATTCTATTTTTAATTTTTTGGACTACCGTACTGTTTTCCACAGCAGCTGTGCCCCATTTTACATTCCCACCAACAGTGCTGCAGTGTAACATTTGTTATTTTCTTTTTTCTTTCTTTTCTTTTTTTTTGATAGTAGCCATCTTAATGGTATCAGGTGGTCTTTCATTGTGTATCTGATTTGTACTTCCCTAACCATTAGTGATGTTGAGCTTCTTTTCAGGTGCTTAGTAGCTATTGTATAACTTCTTTGGAAAAATGTCTATTCAAATCCTATGCTCCTGTTTCAATCAAGTTGTGTGTTTCTTGTTACTGAGTTGTAGGAGTTCTTTATGTATTCGAGATATTAACCCATTATCATGATATATGGTTTACAAGTATATTCTCCCATTCTATTAGTTACCTTTTCACTCTGTTGATTGTATTCTTTGATGTCTTTTTTTATTTTGCTGTAGTCCAAATTTATCGATTTCTTTTTATCGCCTGTGCTTTTCATTTCGTATCTAAAAAAATCATTGCAAATTCTGTGTCACAAAGCTTTTTCCTCTTTGTTTTCTTCTTAAGAGTTTTATAGTTTTAGCTCTTATGTTTATGTCTTTTGATTTATTTTTAGTTAATTTTTATATATGGTGTGAGACACAAGCCTAAACTAACTTCATTCTTTTACATGTAGATATCCAGTTTTCCCAGCACCATTTGTTAAAAAGACTGTTCTTTCCCCACTGAATGGTCATGGTGATCAGCTATGTAAAGTCATTTGACCGTATATGTGAGAGTTTATTTTTGGACTCTATTTCATTGGTCTATATGTCTGTCTTTATGCCAGTACCACACTGTTTTGATTGCTGTAGCTTTGAAATGTGAGACCTCCAGCTTTGTTCTTTTTAAAGATTGTTTTGTCTATTCAAAGTTCCTTGAGATACCAAATGAATTTTAGGATTGCCTTTTCTGTTTCTCCAGAAAACACTGTTGGGATTTTGGTAGGGATTACATTGAATTTGTAGATCACTTAAGATTGTATTGACATCTTCACAATATTGTCTTCCAATCCATATACAGGGTATATCTTCCTGTTTTATTTATGTCTTCTTTAATTTCATTCAGCAACATTTTATAGTTTTTAATGTACAGGTCTTTCAGCAACTTGGTTAAGTTTATTCCTCAGTAGTTTATTCTGTTTGATACTGTTGTAAATGCAATTGTTTTCTTAATTTCCTTTTCACATTATTCAATGTTTATAGAATTGCAGCTGATTTTTTTGTGTGCTGATTTTTGTATCCTACAACATTGCTAAACTCATTTATTTGTTTTAACAGCTTTTTTTTTTTTTTTGAAATCTTTTTCTATTTATAGATCATGCCATTTGCAGACAGGTAATTTTATTTCTTTTTCCATTTAGATGCCTTTTATTTCTTTTAATTGCCTGATTGCTCTAGCTAGGTCTTCCAGTATTATGTTGAATTTGTAGTGGCAAAAGCAGGCATCTTTGTTTTGATTCCAATCTTAGAGAAAAGGGCTTCAGGTTTTTACCTGAGTCCCATGTTAGCTGTGTGCTTTTCATCTATGGCTTTTATTATATTGAGGTAGTTTCTTTGTATTCTTAGTTTATTGAGTGTTTTTAGCATGAAAAGCATGTTGAATTTTTTGAAATGCTTTTTCTACAGAAATTGAGAAATCATGTGTTTTTTTTCTTTTTATTCTATTAATGTGGTATACTACTTTGATTTATTTTGATATGTTGATACATCCTTGTACTCTAGAATCTTTTCATGTTTTTTAATAGTATCTTTCAAAGAGAAGTTTTTCACTCTTATGAAATCCCTTTTATCAGTTTTTTTAGTGGATCTTTCTTTTTATATTGTATATCTAAGAAATATGTGCCTAACCAAAGGTCACAAAGATTTTCTTCTATGATTTCTTATAGAAGTTTTATAGTTTTATATTTTGAGTTAATTTTTGTACAGGATATGAGATATGAGTCAAGATTCTTTTTTCTATATATGGTTATTCAGTTGTTTGAACACTATTTGTTTAAAAAGACTTTTTTCTCCTTTGAATTGCCTTGGACCTTTTATAATTATTGTAATAATTTCCAGATAATTTCATTTCTTTGTGGAGATCTAAGTTTCTATTTGGTATCATATTCTTTCACCTTAATAATTTCCTTTAATATTCCTTATAATAAGTGTCTGCTTGTAATGAATTTTCTCAGCTTTTATCTGTCTGAAAAATTTTTTATTTCACTTTCATTTAGAGAGGTATTTTTATTGCATGTAGAATTGTGGGTTGAGATTTGTTTTCTTTCAGCACTGTCACTCCAGTCTCTTCTGGAAAGTTTAGTTTGTGGTGGGAAACCTATTATAATTATTATTTTTGTTCCCATATGTAATATTTTTTGAGCTTTTTGGATCTGCGTTTTAATGTCTTTTATTATTTTTTGAAAATTCTCAGTCATTAGCTCTTTAAATGTTTCTTCTGCCCTCTTCTCTCTTCTCCTAGGAGTCCAGTTATACATTTGTTAGACAGTTCGATACTGCTGCCCCACGTCTTGGATACCCTTTTTCTTTTATTTTTCCTCTTTGTGTCTCAGTTTAGCTAATTGCTATTGGTCTGATTTCAAAACCCCCGATTTTTATGAAGCTATGTCAAGTCTCATAATGAGCTTGTCAAGGAGCATTATTCATCTTTGTTATCATGGTTTTTATTTCTAGCATTTCATTTCTAGCATTCCAGTTTCCATCTTTGCTGAAATTTACAATCTGGAGATGCATGTGTCCTTTTCCATTTATGCTTTTAACATAGTTATTTTACATTCCTTGTTTGAGATATCTGGCATCAGGGTCCTCTCTGAGTATCAATGGCTTTCTTTCTTGACAGTAGATGTTTTCCTTGCTTTTTGGTATGTCTTGTAATTTTTTTTTGTCAAACATAAAGCATAAAATAAAGGTAAATAGTATTTACAGTAAAAGTAAATAATATTTACTCCTGGAAATGGAGTAAATATTGTTTTTCTGCCAGGCTAATAGTATGGGGATTAAGCCAGTCTACTCAGGGGTGAATTTGTCATTGCTATGGTTACCATGAGTACTCACTGGTTTTAAACACCTCTGGTGGTACCTTTTGCTTAGATTTGGGGTTGGATTGCTAGATGGTTTACTCATTATCTCTGCTCCATCCTCAGCATTTGGTCTTTTCTGTGTACCTTTGCCTCTGATGGGTTCTATCTCTAGACTCTTGAGCTTCCCCCAGTAGAAGGCTGCTGTCAGTTTCGTAGTAGGAGACAGGGTAGGGTGCTTTGTTGTTCATATCCACCTTCAATCTTGGGCAGGCCCTGTGTCCCAGGATCTCAGAGATGGGGTTCTCTCAGTCATCCTGTTCCTCCTCCAGTAGCATCTAAATTCAGCCTTTTGTAGCTGAAGGTCTTGTGCAGGAGTTTCCTACCCCATTCCCCAAAGCTAGGGAACTCTTAACAGTCTGAGACTAGGACTGTGTTTTCTGTTCCTCCTGCAGGGTTATAGAGTTTTATTCTTCTACTTTTTTTCCCCTTAGCAATAACAGGTCTTCATCTAGGAGTGTTCGAGGTGGGAGTGACAAGATTTGCTGCCCCTCTCCCAGTGGCATAGGGCTTTTTTCCCACAGAGAAGAAGGCTCCTGGTCACATCTTGTGGCTTTTTCACAGTGGTGGACTCTCCCCTCATCCAGGGATTCCGGAGCTTCTGTCCTTGTGGAGTTTGGGGCCCAGCACTGTGGCACATGGATGCATTCTGGTTCACCAACATGGAAGCTATGCAAACTCCATCTTCTTAGGTTTTTCTGGAGGCTTCATTACAAAGACATGCTTGATTCAATCATTGGCCATTGGTGATTGAGTCAACCTCCAAACCCTCTCCAGAAATCATGGGGGTGGCACTGAAAATCCCAACCCTCTGTTCATGGTTGGTTCCCCTGGCAACCAGCCCCCCATCTTTTGGGGATTTCCAAAAGTCATTAACATAAACTCAGCTGTGGTTTGAAAGGGTCTTGTTGTGAGGAACAAGACACACATGTCACCTTTATTGCTCTGAAGCAGTTTCTGGGACTAAGGACAACAGACTAAATACTACCACACAAGATGTTTCCATTGCTCTTATTGGTTAGGAAATTCTACGGGTTTTGGGAGCTGTGAGTCAGGAACCATAGACAAAGACCAGAACATGTATTATAAATCACAATATCACAGATACATTACAGTGTGGATTTTTTTTAAGTTGTTTGTATTAGTTTGTTTGTTAAGACTGCCTTAAATATGTTGACTGGGTGACTTAACCAATAGAAATTAATTTTCATATAGTTTTGGAGGCTAGAAATCTGAGATCAAGTTATTGACATGGCTGTTTATTCTGAGACCTCTCCTTGGCTTGCGGATGCCGTCTTCTTCTGGTGTCTTCACATGATCTTCCTCTGTGCATACCTGTATTCTAATCTCCTTTTCCTATCAGGACACCAGTCATTGGATTAGGGACAACCCTAGTGACCCCATTTAACCTCAATTACCTCTTTTAAGGCCTTATTTCCAAATATAATCATATTCTAAGGTACTGAGAGTTAAGAATTCAATATATTAATTTTGGGGGTGGGGAGGTATGACAATTCAGTCTGTAACACATAGAATAGAAAAATCTGTCCAAAATGTAGAGATCATCTAGGACAGCACTATCCAGGAGAACTTTCTGATATGATGAGAAGTTCTATAATTTTGCTGTCTAGTATGGTAGCTACTAGCCATGTGTAGGTACTGAGTATTTAAAATGTGCCTACTGAGACTGAGAAGCTGAATTTTTAAACTTTATTTAATTTTGAGCAATTTAAATGGCTACATGCCGCTAATGGCTAACGTTTGGACAGTGTAGATCTTGACTAACTTGTTTATTTGGCATATGAAGAACTGAGATCAAAGTGGTTGACAGCCAAATTTAAAATCACAGAAATAATTATTTAAATAATCACGAACTAGGCTGAGTTCTCAAATTCTTGATGTACTTTGCCCCCTATATCCTATAAAATAAAACCCAGAGAAATAAAATGCAAAACACCCTCTTTTTTGTTCTTCCTACTATGAAGACATGAGGTAGTCTTTATAATTATGAAACTTTTGACAAATGAATTTTATAAATATTCAAAATCATTTTTCTTTTTTAATTTTTAAGAGGTTAAAGATATTTGCATATATCAAGTGTTTAAGTTAGTTCAATAAGATTTTTATAGTCAGATTGAAAGGTCTATTTAAATAAAACTCATCTCTGTAGTGGTTTTAAAAAATCTGTAATTCGGTTAGAGCAGGTGAATTGGTGCATGCTTTGCTCAGAAAATCTGAATCGGGAAAACCATTTCACAAAAGAAGAAATAAAAAGAAGTTTATTTTTAAGGATAGAAATGGGTTGTTAAATTAATAGCTTAACTTATTGTTTGATTCTGTTCTTTCCTGTTTTGATGAAATTTTCTTAGTAAACCTTATAAAATCTTTTAACTTTTCATTTTAAATAATTTTAAAGATATAAAAATTACAAAAACTGTGCAGAAAACTTCCATATACCTCTCACCCAGTTTCCCTTAATGTTAACATCGTACATAACCATAATATAATGATCAAAACCAGAAAATTAACATTGATACAATAGTCTTAACTAAACTACAGGTATCAGTTTTCACCCATGTCCTTATTTTGTTCTAGGAAACTGTCCTCGATCTCACATTGGATTAAAATGATTTCTTCTTAGTCTCCTCCATTTTTTTCTCAGTCTTGCTTCTTCTTGACACTTCTGAAGTATACCAATCAGTTATTTTGTAGAATGTCCCTCAGTTTGGGTTTATAGGATGTTTTCTATAGTTATAATGAGAGTTATGCATTTTTGGCAAACACCATAGAAATGATCTTGTAATGCTGATATGATAAGCTTTAGAAATTTTGATGATAGAAATTATGCCTTCTTTTTTATAACATATTAAAATTACTATAAAATAACTGTCTTTGAAAGCATTACCTCTGTGATGCAGACTTATCAAAAACCAAAATGCCGATTAAAGAAAGCTATCATCACTAGTTAGTGATAGGATAAGGTTAGCAGACTTCACTAATAGGAATAAACTGTTCAATAATTAGGAAGAGAAACCACCTTTTCCTTTCAAATGAGATCATTATTTTCTTCATTGGAAAGTTAAAAAAGGAATTATCAAGAGAGGGGTCTCCACAACTAATAAAGTTGTGTTTGTAATTGAAAGTTGTTTTGGTTGAGATACTTAACTTTTGGTAACTTATCAAGTAGAACATTAAATGAGGAAAAAGGTGCTTGCTTTAGTTTCTTCTTTAAGTGATACTGGAATTCTATCAAATTAAGTCATTAGAACAATTTCTAGGTCTAGCCTTGAACTGAAATTAGTTTATTACAGCAATTTTTTTGTTTTGTGTGTTTTAAAATTCTGAATAAGATGAAATAATAGTAATTTCAGAAGATATAGCTTTTGTTTATAGATATTTTTCAAGGTATAATGTTTATTCCTTAAAAGAAAATGGGTAGAAACTCTTCTATGGAACTATTCCACACTAAGCCTGCTACTTTGGTACTTTTAGTATTTCTTCTCTTGTAAGTTTTCTTCACTAAGAACATTTCGGTGAAATATTTGCGTTTTTATTCTTTTGGGGTTGTCTTTGAAACATTCATGTACTATAAACCAAATAATACAACTGAGTACTGCTGTCCTTTCAAAGTAACAGTGCTGTCAGTGTAATGGATAGACTTTTCTTTTCTTTTAGTTCAGCAATCAGCAAACATTGGGAGGCTGAACTGGCTACCCTCAAAGGAAATAATGCCAAACTTACCGCAGCCCTGTTGGAGTCTACTGCCAACGTGAAACAATGGAAACAGCAACTCGCTGCGTATCAAGAGGAAGCAGAACGTCTACACAAGCGGGTAAGTTTGGGGCTGCTGTCCCTAGGGATTTATGACTAACAGATTTCCTTGATCAGAGGAAATTTACATGTAGATTCAGCACAGGGACACCTTTTGGAGATTTTTGTTGGTTGTCAGAACATATGTGTGGGTTTATAGTATATGTGGACTTACTGACTAAGAAAGATGTTTTCCACAGTTTAATGAGAATGAATAATATACAATATTTTGGAATCAAAAGACATTTTAAATTCCTTTTCTGTCACTTATTAGCTGAATGATCTTTGGTAAGTTATTCTCTTCTTTCTGTACAATTCCAGTGAAAATCGAGACACTAAATTGACATGTAATTTCACTGAGTTAACAAAATGCTTTTATTTTATTGTTTTTAAAGAAAGAAAAATTTGAAAAATAGAAGTAGAATTTCTTCATAAAATTCGATAATATTAGAAATATGGGGCAGAAAAAGAAAAATCAGAAATCCCAATACTATTACGATTAGAAGCCCAAACAATTACTTATAAAGAATTTTTAAAATTCAAAGCATATGCATTCACCTAATGGGAGGCAGATACCAGTAATTTCCCTTTTTAAAAAGGATAACACAGAAGTAAACTCCACAGACTGTAGGAAATGGGCTGATTAGTACCAGAGCATAATTCGAAGGATGTAATAGGACCAGGATGACAGGAGAAGAAGGATAGAAATGGAATAGAGACCAGAGAGAGAGTAAGAAACTTGCACAAATATCATTCTCTCCTAAGAATAAAAGTTAACTTAGGAGGAGGAAGAAGAAAGTTGTTGTTCAATTAGTATAGTTTCCATTTTGCAAGATGAAAAAATTCTGGAGATCTGTTTCACAACAACTTGAATATACTTTACATTACTGGACTGTACACTTAAAAATGTTTAAGATGATAAATTTTATGTTATGTATTTTTTACCAATAAAAAATTAACATGATAATTAACTCATAAGCCAATAAATATTCATTGAGGAGATATCATATTTCCTTTTTGTGTAATCTGTGCCCTTAAGGAGTTTTTGCTTTAGAGTTGATTAAATTGTAAGGAATTTAAGAAATAGAATCTTGATGTACTTATGCATTTATAATTTCCAGTGTTCTTCTTCCTTCTTGTAGATCTGAATATCCATCAAGTATTATTTTCCTTCAGCCTAAATAATTTCCTTTAGCATTTTTTTGTACTACAAATGTACTGGCAACAATTATTTCACCTTTTATATATGTCTATATATAGATAGATTTTTTTTTTCTTTGCTACAGGTTGCATTTTCTCTTTTCTTTACATCTAGTCATTTTCAGTTGTATATTGGACATTGTAAATGAGATGCTGTAGGACCCTTAGATTCTGTTAGCTTCCTCTGAATAGTGTTGATTTTTGTTTCAGCAAGCAATTAAATTACTTGTAAATTATGCTGAATTTGTGGAGGAGTGGATTTAGGCTTTATTAGTTGGTTTGTTTCAATTCTGTTCTTAATCCTAGGGTGAATCCTTTAGTCCTGGGAAATCTTTTTCTCTAAGGAATAACCCTTCTGGGGTTTTAGTGAGAAGCTTGAGATGTTTACCAAGGTCCTCTAGTTTGGTGGGACTGAAACTTCAAAGTGGCCTTTCTGTGGTGAGCACTACTATAGCTTAGCTTTTTCAGCCTTCCAGCTTTTTTCCCACTCTCTCTGGACTCCTGTGCGTATTTAGTCAGGGGTCAGCCAAAGATTTGAGGGAAGTCTAAATACTCATTTGGGGGCTTTCTTTTATATAATTTCCTCAGTTTCTAGAAGTTCTAGTTATTCTGAGGCACCCAATATCCTCAGGCTCCACAGGGAAATATGAGCACAGGTTTTTGCTTGAGTCCTAGTCAAGCAACATAGCCAGACTACAGCCGGCTTTGAGGCAAAAATATGTGTAAATATGCATCTCACCCAATGTGATGTTTCTTTCAGTCTTTTGCCCAATTTGATCACTAACCAGGGCCTTCAAACAGTGGATTTTAAAAATTTGCTCATAATTTGCTATTGTTATCTGTGGGAAAGTTAATCCAATAAAAACTACTTCATTATTATCAGAACTAGAACTCCCCATAAGGAATTTATTATCTAATTGGACAAAGAAAACTAACATATATTAAATGATAAAAAATAATTCTCAAGATTTTTGAACAGATGTTCAGTTTTATGGGCCAGAGGACAGGAGACCCTTGAGTGCTTTAACAGATAGGAGAAAGTACATTCTGAGCTGAGAGTTGAGGGTTTGGTAAGACCTGGATGGTTTTCAGAGGTCAGAGAAGACAGTCTAGGTAAGTCAACAAGGTGGGTATGAATATGGTTTGTTCTTAGGACAAGGAGACTTGCCTGCTTTTACTTGGAAATACATACTGCATGTCTTGGCCAGATGAGGTGGTTAAGTAATTTGGGGTGAGTGCATGGAGAACCTGAAGGTTTAGATTTGATACTGTAAAAAAAGATGAGCCATTGAAAGGCTTTTAATGTGGGAGTCACACAATGAGAGATGAATATTAGCAGTTTGCAGAAGACACAAAAATAGACAAAGATTATAATTAAGTCCACTGGCAGCTCATTGCTTTTTAGGCCTGGATGATAAGGATTTGTGCAAGGCTATTAGAACATGAATACAAAGGAAGAAAATGATATGAGAGGTAGAATGACAAAGTGGACGTTAATTCAATATTCAGAAAATGTGAGGGATTGAGATTTGCTGTTTCCTTAATATTCTAGAATTTGTTGTATTCTAGTCAGTCAAAATGCATAAGATCTGTGTAAAGAGCTGTGTGTGTGTTTATGTTGACTTCTGTGTATTTTGACTGTTCTCTAGTGGTATAACCTTTAGGAACAAGTCCCTTCTCTTCTCTGTTCTCTCAAAAAGTAGCAAGTGCTCATTAAAAGTTATGTTGTCATTTGGGCCCTCAGTAAATTCATACTGACAGAAGAATTGTCTTTTGCTATAAGAGACACTATTCTAGTATTGAATGATTTAAGTTGTATTTTAAGCATATCTTTTCTTCCAGATTCTCTTACATTTTGGAAATGTATTTGAAAAATTTCTCACTTCTGCAAGGCCAGTTTTCAGAGCCCAATTTAATTTGAAAGCTACAGATGGAAGGCAGATGACTATATCTGATTTTGAATGTGTTTTCAGAAGAAATTTTTAAAGACTTTTATTATAAGGATTCTCTACTGTCACTAATCACTTAAGTTTTCCTAGCCTTTTCATAACCAAGCCATGTAAATAGTTATTTCTTTTGCTCTTTTTTTTTGTCCTAAGTTCATATCTTTAAAGAATCTATCCATTAAACCATGTCTTAATATTTTCCCAAATTAATTTTCATATATTGCTTCAAAATTTGTTATTCACCCATCAAAGACCTATTATCTCTTCAGCAAGAAATCCTTTGAAATTGTCATATAACTTATTCTGTGTTTTCATTTAATTTTAGGTGACTGAGCTTGAATGTGTTAGTAGCCAAGCAAACGCAGTGCATACTCATAAGACAGAATTAAATCAGACAATACAAGAACTGGAAGAGACACTGAAAGTGAAGGAAGAGGTATTAGCTACTTTTCACTCATCTGTAATCTAACTAAAATATGTGTACAAACATTAAGAGTCTTTGTCAGATTTCAAGGTACTTTATGGAATAAGGTAAGGTTGTAGAGGTTTTTTCAGGATGGAATTTTTCTTAAGTGATACTAAGCTTGTTTATGTTTTCCCCATCTTTGTTTCTGTTGTTATTTACTATGATGAGGCAATCAGACTGAGATACTGCCTCTTGCCTTCTGTATGAGAATTACATTCCTATGATTAACAGAAAACTATTAGAAGTTATATGAATTTTACAAGCTATTGCTTTCTCTGGTTTCCAGTGAAAAGATTTACTATCCTGGGAAGAATTACATCCACAAAACTTGAAGCAACCTTAAAATGTTCAGCTTGTTGTTTTCTAAGTAATGCTACCAATTTAGAGTTGTTGTTTGTTTCTTAAGATTATTCTGTACTAGACAACATGCCTATAAAGATGAATTCACCTCTCTAAAAGTGAGTATAAAGGAATGTTCTTTAAATCATTTTAAGGACTAGGACAGTAATTTCAGGGGAAAATGGGGCTTTCTCTTGCCTCAATATTGCTTAAATGTTGTTGTTAAAGACATTGCTCTACTATTTTGTAGGAAATAGAAAGATTAAAACAAGAAATTGATAATGCCCGAGAACTACAAGAACAGAGGGACTCTTTGACTCAGAAATTACAGGTGAGATATAATAAAATTTTTATTCATTTCTACATAGTCATCAGTCATTCTTTCACATAGTAGTGACTTTTCTTCTGAAACTCCATTATGTAGGTTCTTGGTTATTTTTATTTTCCAAGGATTTCTGATTTATGCTTAATCTTTAATTTTTCAAAAATTAGATTTTAATTTCATCTAGATAGCTTGTGATCATCATAGGTAGTCATTTATAAATTGTCTTTAATAAATTATTTTAGATATTTCTACTTTTTAACATAAAAAATATCTTGAATTTAAAGAAAATTTCTCAAATGGGTTTCATTCTGTTTAGAAATTCTGCTCATTTTTGTTACACTGAATTAATGCATGAATTAAAGCAGTTGTGCCCTAATCAACATCAAGTTAGTGCTCTTTTTATTTCTTCAGTCTAATTAATTTTACTTATTATTTTCTGCATGCTTCCTGATTCTAATTGACATACATATATTCTGTGTCAGTGGTAGTCAACCATAGGGAAGATTTTTCCAGATTTATTAGCAAAGTCTATTCCTGCCAGCTCAGATACTTTTCTTACATCCCTGTGGCTAGCTGCCTCAAGAAGGACCGATTTAGAGTTTAGGACCAATTTAGGGATTCGACTAGAAATACGAGTATGTATAGAGTAGGGAACTGAGGGTAAGGGGTGAAAGGTGGGACTTTAAAGCCCAGGATTGGAAGGAGTACCTAGATTATAATAAGAATGGCCAGCATTTATTGAGTGTTTACTATGAACCAGACACTATGCGAAGCACTTATATTATGCACGTAATCCGCACGAATCATGTGAGGAAACAGGCTTGGATAGGCTAACTCGTCCAGCCACTATTTAAGTGGAGGCAGTCAAGTTCTCTGACAATAGAGAGCCTTCATAAAGAAAATGGGGTCTTTATATGGAATGAAATATTTCCCTTTCCCTCTCTTATCACTGACTTTCAGCAGCCTGGGAAAAATGAGGTGACTTGTTTTGGTTTACCCTATTAAGTGTTTCTAAATTTTAATCATCTGTGTAAATTAGTGGTTTTCTAGGGGGCAGTGTTGTGCCCCAGTGGACATTTAACAAGGTATGGAGACATTTTTGATTTTCACAGTTAGAGCAGTGATACTAATAGGTCGAAGCCGAGGATGCTGCTAAAGATTGAATTATCCAGCCCAAAATGTCAGTAGTGCCAAGGTTGAGAAATCCTGCTATAGAACTAAAATATGAAGCTTGCAATCAGGGCTGGAAAATATGGGGGAAATTTAATCTAGTTTTGTCTTTTGTTTGTTTTGATTTCGGCTACTATTTTTTTCAATACTTGCTCTGATTCAGGCATGTGCTAAACACTTACATACATCAGTTCTAATTCTCACAGTAATAGGTGTGGTATCCCCATTTTCAAAGGGAAGGCAGCAGTTTAGAGGTGTTAACAAGTTTAATTAAGGTACTTAGCTGAAAAGTAGTGAAACGTAGATTTGTTTTGATTCCAAAGTCTCTGTTCTTTCTGCATTACCACACTGCTTAGGCAGCCAAGCATCCAAGCTATTCTTAACAATTCTTTAAAAATTTTTTTTAGTTATATATACATTTATGTTACCCCAGAAAAACCAAGAGATGATTTATTCATATTAAACTTCTAAATGTATTTCATCACCAATTGAACAGTAATTAAAATTTATAGTTGGCACCTGGAATTGTGAATATCAAAAAAAAAAAAATACTTATCAAAATAACCTACCTACCTGGAACAAGACAGGGAAGCTTTCAGAAAACCTAAGGACAAATTCTAAAAGTTAAAGCCATGGAAATAACCTGTTTGTTTGTTTGTTTTGTTTTTCTTTTTTTTGTTTTTGTTTGTTTGTTTGTTTGTTTTTTCTATTTAAAGTAAGTTACTCCTCTATAGCCTGGCCCCTTTCACATAAACATCTGTTTATCAAAAGTCCCAACATACTTGAACATCCAATCATAAGTTCAGTCTAGAAAATTGGGATCATTAAGTTCCTTGAATGGTGGAGGAACTTCTGAAATTGCAGTACATAGAATTGGATTGTGTAGGTATGAGTATGGATAGAAAATACATTCTTAATGTATGGGTACATTAAGAATGGTATGATATGATTTTTTCTAATTTTCAAGTTTGTTTTGTTTTTTTAAATGTGAATGTAACATGCTCATTGTAAAAAAATTAGAAAAATGTAACTTAGCCAAAAAAAGAAAAAAGAACCATAGTATCATTATCCTAAAGGCAGAGGATTTGGCAGTTCCTCCCTTCAGTGTCTGTTTGAATAACTTTTTTTTTTTACCTGAGACATAGATACCTTTTTTTTTTATCTTGCTTTCCTAACCCAACGTTATGGCATAGGCTGCATATGTCATATATGTCATATGGCTGCATAATATTCTCCAGTATAGATGTACCATAGTTTTCTTTGAACATTCCAACAGGTATTGAAATTTATGTTGTTTCCGACATTAGCTATAATAAATAATGTCATAATGAATCTTTTAACATCAATCTTTTTGCTTTTCTGTTTCTTTAAAATGAACTCTTAAAGGAGAATTACTTTGTGTCACTGTTTTAAAATTTCTCATGCTGAGAAATTGACATCTGGAAAGGCAGGATAAACACTGGTTATTGTTCTCCCCCCATCTTTACTATCTGATAGGGAATAAAGAGGTAGCTCACTATTTATTATTATTATTATTTTAATTACAAGTAAGACTGAATAATTTTCTATGTTTTGGTCATTTATCATCTTTCTGTACCTTGAATGCTACAAGAGCATTTTTACCTTAGAGCTCATTGAATATCCTTGCCTGGAGTTTTAAGCCCTTAGATCTTCAAATGGTCTGGCTTCTACCTGTAATTTAGGTCTTGGTTCACATGTTAATTTCTCTCCTGCACTGCTCTGCAGCCCCCCGCCCCGTCCCAGATACTCTAATATCACTGTTTTATTTTTCTTGTAGCACTTACCACTCACTATATGAAATGATTTTGTTTCTCCATTTTCTTTTTAAACTTTTTATTTTGAAGTCATTCCAGACTTATAAAAAAGTTGCAAGAATAATACAAAGATTTTCATATACCTTTCACTCATATCCCTCAAATGTTAACAATTTGCCATACATACATATCATTCTGGAACTCTCTGTAAATATACCTACTATTTCTTTCCTGAAATGTTTGAGAATAATTTGCAACTATGATATTCCTTTACCTCTAAATACTTTAAAGAGCATTTTTTTGAAAGTAAGGACATTCTCCTACATAGCCATCAAAATCAATAAATTATTTGTCTAAAGACTTTATTCAAATTCTCATAATTGTCCTAATAATTTCCTTTATAACAAAATTTAAATTTGTTTTTCTGGTCCAGGATTCATCCAGCATTACATTATCCTGTCTACTTATTTTGATGTTCAGATTGTCCTAGATTTGGCCAATGGGAACCCCTTCGATCCAGTGATAGATGTGACTCTATCATTTTTTAAAGAACTAATTCTTGTTTTTAGCACAACTAGATCTTCCAGGCTTATCTTGTATTTTCTTAGCTCCAGCCTTGAAAGTAACTATTTCTCCAAGGAGAAATTTCTTTTAACAAAGACTAGTTTTTAGAAACTAAGATCTGGTCATTAAATGTGCTTTTTGCTATTGAGATATCATTGTGTTTATGCCCTCTTAATAAACAGAGCTAGAAGTACACATGCCACATTATGTCCATTTCAATAGCTATAGAGTGTGTGTGTGTGTGTGTGTGTGTGTGTGTATTTTTAACTGAATCCATGCTCATACCTCCCATTGCAGCCCAGTACTATGGAGTTCATTCTAACCTTCCCCATTTTTATATCTGTAATTCCTTTTCCCAATATTAAGAAACTTAATTCCCACTAACCACAATATATTTACTTAGTCCTAGAAACCACAGAAAGGAATTTCTGAATTGCTAATTCATACCACTGCAAAACAAAAACAAAAAAACTTAGTAACTATAGATGGGTATAATTCTTTTTGTCCTTAGCTTGTGTTCAAAAATTAGTTATATTAGTTCTTCTACTCGCCCTCTTCAGTTGGTTCAGTTATTCATTTGAAATAACAATTGTGTTCATTTGTGTCATATTATATTCCATTTTTGTTTTTTCTCCATTCTTCCTTTTTTTTGGTATGCATTTACTGAGTATTTAAGTATTAACGTGGTTCTAAAAGTCAAAAGTCAGAAAGATATCTTCAGAACAGTAGTATCCTGTCCACTCCAGTCTACCTCGATTTCAGCCCCATCCTTCCCCCCCATTCCTATCTGCACTCTGTAGGTAACCAGTGAGTTTCTCGTTTACCCTTTTGGTGTTTCTGTTTACACAAATAAACAGATATATCTGTTGTTTTTTTTTTTTTTTTATCCCTGCCCTCCTTTTTCTTACACAAATGGTAACATACTCTAGGTTACTCTTTTGTACTTTCCTTTTTTCGCCTAAGATGTATCCTGGAAATCACTATCGGTTCAGAGATCTTGTTCATTTTTTATAGCTGCATAGTACTTAATTTGTGTGTGTGATAGTTCATTCAGCCATACCCCTTTGTATGGGTATTTAAGTTGTTTCCAGTATTCTGCAACAGGACTACAACGAGTAATCTTGTGCACAGGTATTTTGTTATTGTTAAAGGTGTATCTTCAGGATAAATTCTTAGAAGCAAGATTTCAAAGTGACAAGGTAAACATGCAGTTCTGTTAAATATTGTCAAATTCCCCTATATAATGGGTTATGTCAGTTCCCCCTCATGTCATAAGTTAGTGCCTGTTTCTCTACAGCCTCACTGACGAAATGTGCTCTCATACTTTTTAACTTTTGGCAATGTGCAATAGATAAAAAACGGTAATTTTAATTTGTGTATCTCATGTTATGAGTGAGATTAAACATCTTTCATTCTTTTACTTTTATTTATATGTGTTTAAAACTATAGATTTTTCTTGGCTCATTGCTTTAAGTGTATGTCATAGATTCTGATATTTAGTGTTTTCATTGTCATTATTTTCTTGAAATTCTGTAATTTTGGTTTTATTTTTCAAGCAAGAGATGTTTAAAATAAAGTATTTTAATTTCCTGGTGGAAGGGCCTTTTTATATTTTTTATTTAGTTAATTTCTAGTTTTATTGCATTGTGATCACAAGGATTTTTTCGCATAATTTCTACTTCACATAATTTACTGCTAGATTTTTTTGAGATCTAATATATGATCAGTTTTTATAAAGCCTCTTTATTGATTCTGTAATTTATGTCTTCTCTATCCTTACCATTTTTTTTCTTCTACTTTTTTTGTCCTATACCGAGAATGGCATATTAAAATCTCTTATAGTGTGTTTTTATCTGTCTCCGTACATCTCCTATAATTTATACTTATTAAAGGTGGCTGCTGTGTTAAACGTAATTATTATATTTTCATTGTGAGTTATGGCTTTTAGCATTAAAAAAGTCTTCCTTTGCCACATTTTCTACCAGTATTACAATCTTTCACTATTTTGAACCCATCCCATTATTTTGGCCTTTCTAATGAATTTCTAGGTGGAAAGAGTTTTTTATTTTATAATTTTATCATAAATTCCTAGTTTATTGCATTGTGATCACAGAGTATTTTTTTGTAATATTTATACTTAATGTATCTTACTGTTACTTGTTTGTGACCTAATTAATATATGATTAGTTTTGTGAATGTTCCTTGTGTGTTGTGTACATATATTTGGATAGTGCTTTGTGAGCCAAACTGATATTTTATTCTGCTCTGAAACTCAGTCATATTTGTTGATATGATTTTTGTTTGGTCTCAACTTGTCATTTTATGTAATAATTTCTATATTCTATATTTGAGTTTTTCTTTCATATGATATGTTCTTTGTTCTTTTTTATATCTTTTGATACTTAAAATGGTCTTAACTTTGTTGTCGTGGTTACTTTTTAACTTACACCTTTCTTAAAATACTCCTAGTTAACTGTGTTCATATTAACATTTCACTGTTTTGTTATTTGTGATATTTTCTACTTTAAACTATTACATGTTCAATAATAACGTGCTTATTCTGCTTTTCTCTTTCCCTTTCCTCTTTTTTCCAATTTTTATTTGCATTATTTTCTATCTTGTCAGAATAAGTACATTTTTATACTTTTTAACCATCTACTTTTGTTTTAGTTTTGAAATACATTAAATATATTAAATGGTCACCATCAGTCTTTTTTCTGAAGTTTCCACAGTAATCTGTTGGTTGAATAAAGCTTATCCTCTAGTAGATGGTTTCAGAAGAGCTCATGGATTTATATTTTCTTGCATGTTTCAGCTGTTTTTTAAAAATAGACTTAGTACGTGGATGATAGCTAGACATAAAATCGTTGGTTCATAATTTTCTTTCTTTGAGATCCTTAAAAATGCTTCTCCATTATTACCTTGCTTTTGAGAAGTCTGATTCCAGCCTAATTTTTTGGCCTTGGAAATTTTGGGCTCATTCTGTTTGTATGCCCTGAGGATTTTTCCTTTATTTTTAAAGGCTAATAGTTTTATTAAGATATTTCTCAGATTTGATTGTTGAAGGTCAGTTTTCCCAGCTTACATGGTGGGCCCTTTTAATTTGTAGATTCAGATCTGCCTTTTTTCCAGCAAGTTTTCTTGTGTAAAAGTTTTAAATATTATTTCTGTCTTAATGCTGTGTTTTTCTTTTTCAGGAGCTCCAGTGCTATGTAATTGGGTTGTCTTTTCTTGTCTTCTGTTTTAACCACTTTCTCTCTGACCACTTCCCCTACTTTCTTTATCTTGCTTTAATTCCCTTGTATTTTTAAAATAATGATTGAATAAAAATAATTTTTATTCAAATTTATTTTTCCTTGGGCATCTTATAATTCAGTCTTTATTTCTAATATGATTTTGCCTTTTTCTTCTCTTTCTGTCAGAGATTTAATCAGCTCTCCTGTTTTTCAGTTCTTTGGCCCATTTTTGTTTTTAGTGTGTGACTTTTTTTTTTAATGTTTGAGAACATTTGATTCAGAGTAATGGATTCTATTAGAATTTCTTGTGTTTTTGTAGGTTTTTTTTTTTTTTTTTTTTGGTGGATATTTTCATCCACTGAAAGTGTCTAGAGTATCATTTTCTGTTTTTATCTTATAATAGTTTATGTAGATGAAGATTGCATGCATCTTTGTATTTAGTGGATAGGGTGGCAGTTTGGGGTGGCTTACACATTCTTAATTCAAAAACACCCTCTTCTGGGGGCCAGTGCTGGAGAGGTTGTGTATCTTTAAGTATTTTAATTTTCTTTCGTCTTGGAAGAGTCTAAATTTCTCCGTGTCGCTTCTTTTTCCCTTTTCCATACTATTCCAACAGGTTCCTTTCTCTTTTTACCCTCTTTTCCTCAGAAGTATTGCCTTTCCAAGATTGCTTCCTCATATCTCGTGTGCTCTGTTAAGTCCCTTTCTTGTAGTCTGCTCTGGTCTACCAAGATTTTTTTATTTGTTTTTCCAGTATTTTGGCGCTTTCAATGGTCTTTCTCTTTCTTGGAGTTCTTAGAGTTCAGTCTTAGGCTTTTCATTCGCCTCTTCTCTCTCCTGTGCATTACCTTCACAACCTGCCTTGCCCTTTGCAAGGGTTAGAGTGAGAGCTTGAGAAATCTCCAGGCTCGAAATTGGTGCTTGTATTTCCTAATTGTAGGTAATTTGAGGTTCATGTTGTTCTCTTCTAGTTATATTGAAGTCATAAAATTTGTGCGGTTTTATTTGTTCTTATTTTTGTTTTACATAGTTTGGGAGATATCAGTGAACACAGTCACCATTATCTTGTCTTCCCAGAAATCTGTTCTGTTTACTTCTTTATTTCCCGTGTCCTCTTTTTACAATGTATTAAAACAGGGACTGTCTTTGTTTATTTACTGCTGTATTTTCAGTGCCTAGTACATAGAAGATGCTCAATAAATAATTATTGAATAACTCTTCTTCAAAATTTGTATGTCTTTTATTCATCTTTCTGTTGAATTAGTAAGACTTGTTTTGACGATTTATATGTCCTGTTATATATAAATGTTAATAATCTAATAGGGCAATACTATATCTTGTAAGAGCTTAAGATGTGAATCAGATATCAGAGATAATTATTCTATAGCTTTGATTTAGATTAAATGATACAGGATCTGGTCCTTTTGGTGGCGGTAATAATAATTGTTTAATTTTGCTTAAGTTGTTCTAGTGTCGTAGGTCCCATATCTAACAAATACAGAGCATGATCTTTTGCTTACTAGGATTTATACTTTCAGTTACTGCCTTTTAAAGTACTCAAAATAGAATTAGCAAGTTCTGGCCTCCAGTGATTTATCAAGGCTGGACCAGGTTTTGAGTGCCCCAAGCACATACCTGTATATCAGTAAAGGAGAAGGGGAAAATAGTAGGACAAAAATGATAATAAACAAACTAATGAATTAGGAGAGACAATAACAGGCAAGAAGGAGAGGGCTGGAAGATAGAGACAGAAGGTAGAACACTGACAAGTGTCACCGTCCAGGGCTCCGATTGCCTCATGTTGGCTGGGCCCTGCGTACTGGGTTATCCTGGGATCATATTCTCAGCCTCAAAATAGACCAGCACTGTCAGCATTGTACTAGATCCCTTTTGTTATCTGCCTAATAAAATTCTTCCAATGAGAGAAATGGCTTAGAGTATGAGACTCCTAGAGAGAAGGACACAGTTTTAATAGCTGAGAGAGTTTGGTGTTCTGCTTGCTTCCATTGAAAATGTTTGGATGTTTTCATTGATTGGCAAAGAGAACAAGAAAGCCTTTTATTTTCAAGGCAGGCTTTAGAGGGCAAACCGGGTGGTGCCTGGCAAAGTGGGTGTTTCCTAGTGAATGACATTTGGTCTATTTTCATAGTTGGAAACATTCTACTCTTAAGCTTATTGTTTAAGCAGCAAGAACACATGCTGTGCTGTCATGAGTGGAATTTTTACATTTGATCCCAGGGTCTCTTTTCTCTCTCAGTGTTTAGAGCCTCCATGAACTTGGCTTCTGAATTTATAAATATTTTATTGATTTCAGATTCTGCTCTCAGTTTACTTATCTTCATCTTGTGGATTATTCAGAGGAATGAGATTAGAAACATACCTTGTGAAAACATCTAACAGTAAATACTTTAAGATTAAATTGGGATTCCTTAAATTCTGTATTTATAAATCAATATAGTTGCTTTATTTCTTTTTTATATTTTCTCAGGCTCTTGCAGCTCATCTGTGGCATCCTTGCTTAAACCTTGCTCTTAATTATTTCTGTCAAAGCACGTGAACATTTATGTTCAGAATCCTAAATAAGTTGTTACTTTTTATATGTATTCAAGCCATTTCCCAGTTATTTTTCTCAAATAAGTTTAATCTTTACAGGTATTATAAGACAAATTTTGGAAAAAGATATCCATAATCCCAAAAACCTGAACCAGTTCCTGTTTGCTTTTTGTACATTAATTCCCAGTTTGTCCTCATGCGTACAAATTTTTGCCCCATTATAGTATTGTTTTTTTCATTTAACATTTACCAAATTGTCTTTCAATAATTAAAAATTAAAACATTTTTCCTCTATCCTCTAGACTTGATAGAATTTTTTTGAGATTTACATTAAAAAGATATACTAACATTTGAAACATTTTCTGAGGCTGATTTATATTGTGTTACATCAAAATATTTTCATTTCCCCATATAATTTGTATATGTGAATGTAATTTGTATC
Organism: Pteropus vampyrus; assembly: GCF_000151845.1. NCBI lineage: Eukaryota > Metazoa > Chordata > Mammalia > Chiroptera > Pteropodidae > Pteropus > Pteropus vampyrus. The sequence goes on along the minus strand of NW_011888792.1, from coordinate 747,207 downwards.
AGTCACTTAATTCCTCTCAGATGTAAAAGTAAGCTTTCCAGAAAAGATATATACACTACTTCCCCCTTATCCTCAATTTTGTTTTATGCGGTTTTAGTTATTTATAGTCAACTATGATCTGAAAATATTAAATGGAAAGTTCCAGAAATAAACAATGCATAAATTTTAAATTCTATGCCATTCTGAGTATCATGATGAAATCTTGTGCCATCCTGTTCTGTCCTGTCTGGGGACATAAGTCACCTTTTTGTTCAGTGTATCCACTTAGTATAGGTTACCTGCCCCGTACTCAGTAGCCATCTCAGTTACCAGATTTGGAAAGAGACCGCATTCGTAAAACTTTTATTATAGCATATTGTTATAATTGTTCTATTTCATTATTATTGTTGTTACTATTGTACTGTGCCTAATTTATAAATTAAACATTATGGTAGGTATGTATGTACAGGGAAAAACATGGTATGTATAGAGTTTGGTACTATCGCAGTCAGGCATCCTGGGAGTCTTGGAACATGTCCCCTCTCAGATAAGGGGGACTGCTGTAACTTTCAGTTCATTGCTTATCTGAAGAGTTTATTTAAAGTATAACAGCTGGTTTCTGCTGTTTTTCTCAATTTGATATTTTGTCAAAACTTACTCTATAGCTCATTATGTCATTTCATTTTTTGTTTTTTTATTTTTTATTTTTATTATTATTATTTTTTTTAGGTGAGGCAACCCTTGGTTGACCTCACAGATTGCAAGGACCTTGTCAGCTTCCAATCCCTTATTTTTTATTTGTTATGCCTACAGCACCTGGTCTTCCTAGGTGGTCTCCCATCCAAGTACTAACCAGGCCCGACCCTGCTTAGCTTCTGAGATCAAACAGGATCAGGCTTTTTCAGGGTGGCATGGCTGTAGTCATTTTATTTTTTAGAATTACTTATTATATCTGTCATGTTTAGAAACATTTTTAGAGCAATGAAAACTTCTAAGTAACCAGAATTCTGTGTTAAAAATTTGTTGTTGCTGTCATGAACATCCTTTTAGTGATTTTTTTGTTTCCTTGATTTCCAGTATGTTGGAATCGTGATTTCCAGTATGTTAGTGTTATAATTCTTAGGTGTATAATTATTATATATCTTCACTACAGTTTTTAGCAGTTGAGCAGTATTCTCTGCCGCATACATTCATTTGCTATTGAGGCAAAACAAAGAATAGTTAAATATTCAGGGGATCCTAAAACCTCATTTTAGAGAGTCATTTTCTTCTTTCAGTCTTTCTTCAGAATTGCCACTAAGTAGAAAAAATTAATTTCCCTCTTTTTCTCTGCTTGCTTTGACCTGTGATTGCTAACAGTTGTGCATTAGGAAAAGTACATGGGCAGAAATAGAACTGAGATATAGATAGTTCTCAAAGTGGGTCTTCAGTTCTCTATCAGTATTTGAGTGCCTAGGGTGTTGCCTGGCACAAAGTAAGCAGTCAGGAAATTTTTGCTGTGTAGATAGATAGATTCATGAACAAGCCAGTCAGTAAAGTCACATGGAATTCTCAGATGGCGAAATCTGAAATCTCCTAAAATTGTGTTAAGCTGAGGTTCAGAAGCTTGTCCTAATGGTCAAATTGCATTAACTACCACAGTGTTAGTAATAATGAAAGTTATACTGTTTAGTAAGTCATGAACTGATATGCATATATATCACATTTTTGTTTCTAAAGGAAGTAGAAATTCGGAACAAAGACCTGGAGGGACAACTGTCTGACTTAGAGCAACGTCTGGAGAAAAGTCAGAATGAACAAGAAGCTTTTCGCAATAACCTGAAGACACTCTTAGAAATTCTTGATGGAAAAATATTTGAACTAACAGAGTTACGAGATAACTTGGCCAAGCTACTAGAATGCAGCTAAGGAAAGTGAAATTTCAGTGCCAATCGATTAAAAAATACACTGTCTCTCTTCATAGGACTGTTTGGGGCTCTGCTTCAAGATTGCACACAAAAAAATTAAATATCACTCCTCCAGGAGGAGGATCTTTTGAAAATTGGAATTGTATATTTCAATGTAAATTTTAGAATCCAGCTTGTAGCTAGGTTGAGGAAAAAAGAGATGAAACACTTGAACTACAAATTACCTCCATGTATATTATCGGCCATAGTTAACTAGAAAATTATAGACACTTAATGCAATCTTTTTTTCCTGATATTAGCCAATGGGAGAATTCACAATGTCTGGGTCACATCCCCTTTTTGTGTTCAACACAGTGAAAGCTATCTGCTTTCTAAATTAATTTATTTATGATATCTAAAGCTGTGTTCTGTGCAAAAACTTAGTGATGAAAGCCCTGTCTTTTGTTGTAATCTAAATAATTTCTCAGGATATTTTTGCACTGCTGAGAAGCAGTGCCATTACCAGTTAATTCTTGCCAGGAGTGAGAGAGCGCTGCATCTTTGATTGAAACACACTTACTATAACTGGCTGTATAGCGTTCTTCCCTTTTTTTATACTGGAAGATACATCACTCTGGTGACCACTCTGGTACACTCTGGTGTTCTCTAATCTTGTCTGCTGTATAGTTTACTTTTCCATACTGATTCCATGTATTTATGAGAAGATATTGTCTCCCATTTTATTACACATTTTAAAGCCAACTAATGAAGGCAGCTGAGTCCCTCAGAAATTTTTCTTTTTAAATTTCTAATAAATTTGACACAGTACTGAAACACAGCAGCCCGTCACTGACGGTCTGCTCTAGCAATGTTAAGTATATTTACAGAATATGCAGTTACATTTATTTATATATTTTGCAAGAAATCTTTTCTGAACGATCAATGCATTTCAATTTACAGATAATTATGGTTATTGGGGAACTGTTTATTATTGATCACTTTACGGTGTATAGCTATTTTAAAGGGGATCCATTTCCATCAAACAAACAGCCAATCAGAGGACTATTGGGATTGGGGCCGTGTGCTCTGTCTGGGGCTTCACGTCAACCACATTTCTAGTCAAACCTCACAAGGCAATATTCTGAACTGTTAAATAGGCATTTCAAAACAGGAATTCAATTCAATAGGCTCTTCTCAGTAAACAGGTTTTAATGTTGTTTTGATGTAATTTTAAAAGACTTTTAGCAAAGATGCTTTTCTTTATTTCTTTCTTTGAAGAAGCTATTTTAAAAGTAAGCCAAGTGCTGTCTAGTCTGCTTATGGAGTAGGAATTGCATTAGAGTCCATATATTCTTGCTGTACAATGCCTGTGATTTTGAGGAGGGTTCTTTTTTAAAGTGTATGCTCGAGTGTCTGACTCTATGGAGTCTACAAAATGCACTGACTTTTTGTTTGTACCCCCAAAAGATTGAATTGTTAAGTACAAAATTAAGCTAATTAATCAATTTGTAACCATTTTTTCACTCAAAGCTATTCAACATAGACAGTTTTGTTTTATATATATGTATGTGTATGTATGTAAATACATACATATTAATTTATATTAGAGTGAAAAATAAATGGTTTGTTTCTAAAGTTAGTTTCTAAACTGAGTTTTCAGGTGTCTCTGAAAAGTTTATATCAGACATTTAATCATCATGTATTATATGTGCTAGACCATCACGTAAGTTACCTCTACCTATTTTAGGATACTTTCCTCACCTATGTATTATAGGGAGGATAATTTAGCTACACAAGCTCAGAGCTGAGATAGTTCTCTAATAAATCAGGTAATAAAATTTATTTGATTGATAGAATTTTGAAGTAGATGTGATTTTATCCATCAGTTTCTGAGTAACAAAGAGCACCAGATTTTGATTTAAATAGAGGATTTAACTCTAGGGATCAGGGAATGTAGTTATGAAGAGTTAAAAAAAAAAGTGTAAGCTGTTGAAATGATAAGTGAATTATTTTAATGACGTATGAAAATATTTTTAAATTTTGACATAGTTGTTATTTAATGGGAAAATAACTCATCAAAATGTCTCCACTTGTATTGATATGTGAGACGTGTGTAATTCAATATATACATATGCCCATATGTATATACAGAAAATTATTTTTAATATTTTCCTACTGATATGAAATTTAAAATTGGAAATTTTGTGAGTTTTTTCCTTGTCCAATAGAGCCTAATTTGTTCTTTTTTTTTTTTTAATAGTGATTTCACAATTTCTTGAGGGCTGCACCTTTAAATTCCCAGATTGTCATTAGACGTGTATAGTATATGGGATAAGGTGAACACAAGTGCACATATAAATAAAATCTTATTAAGATTATTTTAAACATTAATTTACAATAGGAGAGTATCTAGAATCATCATCTACAAGTCATAATTAGGTTGTGTGCCTACTGTAGTTTTCTTCATTTCTGTATTATATAAATAAAGTTTGAATATTAAAATTTGATTTTCCCAGAGACAAGTATTATATAATGTATCTATATTTAATTAAAACTGTGGTAATATATTTATCAGAAAATAATGTTGGGGACTGTAGCCTGAACATGTGGACTTGAAGTGACAAACAGAAAAGGAGAGCAGAGATTGATCCCGTTGTATATAAGTTATATGACTATGAATTCTTGTACCAAAAAAAAAAAAAGAAAAAAGAAAAAAAAACTGGAAAGAAAAGAAAAACAAAAATACAATTTTTATTTTGAAATACATTTGTTGTTCTCTGGAGAATGTACTTTATCTTTTTTCCTTCACTCTTTTACAGATAATTTTTTAAAAACATTTAAGTAATGGCAGCATTTACTTAAATCTTACAGGTGCTATTGGATTTTGCATTAGTGTGTTATGTTGTGAAATCCTAACTTTGACATAAAAGGTTTTGTAAGTATTTCCCTGCCTGGAAAATTAGTTTTTGTTTCTCCTTTTCCTCTCTCTCTCTCTTTCTCTCTCTTTCCCTCTCTCTCTCCCTCCCTCCTTCTCTGAGGTCTCTCCCTCCTTCCCTATCCCTCTGTCTTCTCTCTCCGTCTCTCTCTCTAAGTCTGTCTCTCTCTCACTTATTGCAGATTTTAAAAAGTTCGTGAAGTTGCATCTCTGTCCCTATAGAGCAACTCCAGCACCATCATAGATTTAATGTTTTGCTGTCATTGAACTGTTGGGAAGCAAAGGAAAAATTTACACTTTTTTCCCCAAGTGGAATGAAAAAGGAACACTCAAAATTAAACCACTACCACCTTTTAAAACTCATTTCTTTGTTAAAGATTTAAATTTTGTTAAAATTAAATTTATTCTTTAACATGTGCTACAGTCTTCCATGTTTTTATTTAACTCTGGAGTATGCAGCTCAACTGTTCTCTCCTTGCAGACCTGATTTTCTGTCAGTTCTGGAATGGGAGGCAGGACAGAGGAAAAGTTTGTTTGGTGGCAGTGTTGTTGTTTTGTCGTGTTTTGTTTGTTTGTTTTGTTTTTTAAAGAAACCTTTTTCTTTAGTTGATATCAGATGATTTTAACATACTGAAATTCTGTGCTTGAAGTTATAAAATGAATTTTTCAATGAAAGTCTTCAATGCATTTTTATCTTCTGGCTATTTAACATTGTTCTTTTATCATTTATGAAGTAAATTAATTTATAAAACTTAAAGAAAAACTTACAGGTAAGAAGTAGTTGAAAATGGTACATTTAAAAATTTTTCTCAAGTAGGTTATCATATTGCAATATTTGTTGAGAAGATAAAATTTCATGTAAGAGAATATTTTGAAAATTACAAGAAAAGGATCATTTTAGAATGGAAACAGATGCATCATTTGCCACATTCTGAATTGTGAAAGTGTTTCTAATATTCACGTTAAATTGGACCTTAAATTTTATGACAGTTTTGCTCTATGAGAAACTATATGTAGATGTCACACCAATAGAAGCATAATTATTGAATTAAAGAAATTAATGTCTTTCATTTTTTTTGTTTATATACTACCTAGCAAATTAGCTAACAGTTTTATCTAAGAAAAAAAACTCAATCAGCACTCACTGCCTAAGTGATTTCTGCTTAATGCGCTAGAAAGAAAAGAAACATCCTAAGTGATTTTTACCAAAAACAGGTGACCTAGGGAGAGAAATTACATCTAGACTAGGAAAGGCCACAAGCTCCCAAAAGACTTCTGGTTGATTCTCTGATCTCTTTAAGGACACGTCTGTCCTTTAAAGGACACATCCCAGAAAATACCAGGAGTATATCTGGGTGCAGAGGGTATCTTTTTGTGTAAAAGCAGAGCCAGGAAAAAGAGAAGGAGCATGGTGACCTCGGGTTTTTCTAAGGTACATCAGAATAGCTGGAGACACATAAAATAGTATGTCCTACCTTGCTGCTGCTTTTAACTAAATGAGCTTGGAATTGCCCTGATGAATTTCAAAGGCTTTCATACGATCTTGTCATTTGTTGTCAGAATGTATAACCTAATATAAGACATCTAACATTCAGATCTCACCATTCTATGGGATTCTGACCTATTTGTGAGTTATTTTCATATCAGATCTACCCAGGGACAGAAATATTACTCTGCTTTCTCCTAATACCACCAAATTAAAGTGCTAATGGGTACCTAATAAATGCAAAATTAAGCTCATTTCTGTAGCAGAGAAAAATCTTTTGTGTGTATCTTTTCTATCAACTTATTTTGTTATCTGTGTTTTATAACTTATTATATATGCACTTGTATGGTAAGTCATACATATATGACTTGTGTCTGACTTATTTGATCGTTATACCTTAAGTGGAATGACTTTCAGAAAACATGGCTAGAAAGCAGACGTACTTGAAGTGAGTGCTTTCCTGACAACTTCAGTATGAAATGCAACAGAAAGGAATATTTGTTGAATATCTGCTGTATGACAGGCACTGTACTAACTGTTTGACATTTCATTTCTATATATAGGGGCCCTTCCAGGGGTGTTCCTTTGGAAGGGGGATGGGGGAAGGAAGGGAAGAGGCTCAAATGATTGCACCTGCTGTGTTCCCACAGTCATCAGTTTGGTCATCCAGTACACCAGTCAAAAGGTGGAGATCTTGCTTATGTTTCTAGTAAACTTCTTCCCTCTAGCTTGCCTGCCTTGCGTCTCTAGAACATCTCTGTTAGGGCACTTCTTAATTGTCTATTTTATATTCATTCTTCTTTAACTTCTTCCTTCAAGCTTCTTTGGTGATTACAATGCTTGTTGTTATTCAGTCGTAAATTATATTTTGTTTGCAGGTGTCATTTATGCAATGTTTTGGTCTCAATTTTTTTTAACTTACAAGCTTCAGATAATACAAAGAAAGTAGTTTCAAATGCAGAATTCCATTTATAAAATTTAAGTAGCAAACTATTTATAAAGGCCTTGGGAAGGCAAATCATCTCTTAATTTCTCTAGTGAAATAACTTATAAATCTATAAAACTCGCCCCCTAACACTAAACAGTAGTTCAGCAGTATATGGGTTTTACAATTAGTATCGGGTGAGTTTGTGGTCAATTCTGGTTCCATAGAGGTTAAGGCCTTTCCGGAGGCCATTAAATCAATAAGAATCACACAATATTTGCCCTTTTGTATCTGGTTATTTCATTTAGCATAATGTTTTCAAGGTTTATCCATATTGTGGCATATATTGGATTTTCATTTCAACGCTGAATAATTTTTCGTTGTATGGTTATATCACATTGGATTTATCCATTCATCTGTTGATGGCCACTTGGGGTCATTTTTACCTTTTGGCTATTGTGCATAATTCTACAATGAATATTCATATATGAGTATTTGTTTGAGTCCTTGTTTTAATTTCCACCTAGGAGGAAAATTGCAAGATCATGTGGTAATTCTGTTTAACATTTTGAGGAGCCCAAAAGATTTGGTTTGAGTTGGCTTAATTTAAAAGATTCATAGAGCAAAGTGCCATCTGACTGGGAAGTCAACAGTCATGGGGTTAGTGTTTTAAGAGACCTATAAGTGATCCATTGGCTTCTAATCCACGCTTTTTACTCTCCTAAAACATTTATTGAACACGTTATGTCCCAGGACCTATTTCGAAACAGAGACAAGAGAGAGGCTCACAATTTAGTGCAGGACGGTTACTTTACAGTGTGAACGTGCTGTGATAAGGAGAGCACGCGCACGAGCGAACCCAGAGGAGAGAGGAGCAGAGGAGTCTTTCTCAGAAGGCATAGTGGCTGACTGTAAATCTTTACGTAGGAGTAGGTGATGGGGCGAAAGAGAGTGCAGAGAGTGTAATGGAGTAGTCAAAGAGCAAATCAGGAAGGACTCTGCAAGTCATAAGAAAATTTGGGTTTATTCTGAAGGTATCCCAGAGATTTTAAGGGGTTTTTTTTTTTTTTTTTTTTTTTTGTAAATCATGTATTAAAAAATGTTTCATAAGTCTAGGTAGTTATACAAACCACAATATTTCCTGTTGAGAGGCTACATCGTGGCAGTGGCACTGGGAATGAAGATGATGGAATGGATTCAGAGAATAAAGAGGAGATAGAATCAATAGGACTAATTGGCTAATGTAAATGGCAAGGAAAAAAAGAATAAAAAGAATGCCGGATGATCCCACATCTCTTGAGCTGGACAACCAGGTGAACAATCCCATTTATTTGAGATAGTGAATTCAAGAAGGGGAGGGGCTTAGTTTTGGTGGAGGCGAGGAGGCAAGAAAAAACATGAATAATGAGTTAGTTCTGTTTTGAGTTTAAAACACCTATAAAATGTCCAAGTGGAGATAAAAGTCTAAATGGAGCTTAGGGGAGAAATAAGAGCTGGAGATATTTTCAGCATAGGTAATGGTAATTGATGGCATGAGAAATGGAGGGAATACAGGATGAAAGTGTCACTTTGGGCCAGGTGCAGGACAAGAGCTTGTGAAAGACAGAAGCAATGGCCAAGAGGGATGAGTGGACAACCAAAGAGTAGAGACTCCTGGAAACCTAGAGTGAAGTTTCAGAAAGCTAGATTTTACACAATAATCAATAAATCAACTCATTTCGTGAGGCAATATTTAAATTGTGTTCTCTTGAGATCTTCATTAATGTTTGGTTTTAAAATATTTTAACTTAAACAATTAAAACCAACAACATTGAAATCCAGCAAACACATCAGTACCAGTTTAACTGTTTTTGTGCAGATGCCAGAAGGAGGCCTTCTCTGGTACATTGAAGAGCATCTTGGTATTTCAAGGTGAGCTATTAAAGAATGCTACCATTTCTTAGTGTGAATCAGGGCTTTCTTAATACTGTGCAACTGAAACAAAATACAGAGATGGGGTCTACATAAGATAATCACTGCCTTTGTAAACCCAGTCTCAAATGTTTATGAAAATGACTTCATTTTTCTTAGTGACTTGTTGACGAAATTAAATGTTACATACCATTCTTTCTGTTAATATATTGGACTTCCATTTAGCTGTCATTTCTAAAAGGTTGTAGGCATGGAGAGCTACAGACAAAAAGAAATCGACACTCCTAGTAGAACTGGGCTTATAATCTTTCTGTGACTTACCTGCCTCTCCTCCAAGTCAAGTTCTAGAGGCATTAAGTGTATTTATTTTATGTGTCTTTTTAAATATGTTACTTTGATACCGAATTCACCACTAGGACCAGGTGACTTTGTGTGTGCATTGCTATATAGAAAGTGTAGAGAGCTGACATTCTATTATCTTAAGTGGTCCTTACTCTTCTTTTCATATTGATTCATAAACACGCAACTGTATACAAATTACTTCTGGTAGAAATGATCTCAAACAACAACAACAAAATACTCCCTGTATTTGGTTTTAGATTGCTGTATAGTATTTGATTTTTATTTCTAGTTTAAGTTAAAATTAGCTTGAATTCTTTGAATGACTTGTTCCACTTGGGCAAATTAGAGCATGTTAGAAATTCCAGCAAGAAAGGAACTACAGGTTTTCAAATTTGGCTCCACGTCCATAAAATTTACAAATCACTTGTGAATTGTCGAATAAACACTAACTTTTAAACCACCTTTGTTCATATTTTTCGATTTAATAATGACTATTCTTGGTTTCCTTTAACAGAGCCTTTAGAGTACATTCTGTGCATTAAAATCCTGTGTTAAATATAATAGCGTAAAACATAGGACTTCATACTCCATAGCACATGGCCATCTCACAACAGTTCACTACAATGTCATGACCTACCTGTTACTGTTATTCCCATTTTATAGAATTTATAGAGTCTGAGATTCAGCAAGGTTGATTGGCTAAGAGCTAGAACAAGGATTAGACCACAGGTCCTCTGCCTGTTAATCCTGTGCCCATCCCACTCCATCGTGCCCAGCTAGGAACTGTAGACCTTTTATAAGAAGGCAGGTACAGGTACAAAAGTTTACAAATTTACAATATTTAACAACCTATCGATGAGAAATATCATTTTTCATTTCACAGAACTGTTATATCTTTGAATATTTATCTCCCCACGTCTCTCCTTTTCCAGAAAAAAAAAAAAACCTTTATTTTAATTACGCTTGAGGTTCATATGTGATTTTTTTACAAATGTTTTTAATAGTGTAGATAAAGGAAATGTCACCCTTGACCTCTCAGTACCATTCCTAAAATTTCTACTATAATCTATTTAATGTATACCCTTT
>NW_011888792.1:686931-736607 GCF_000151845.1 Pteropus vampyrus | reverse complement strand
ATATAATAGCGTAAAACATAGGACTTCATACTCCATAGCACATGGCCATCTCACAACAGTTCACTACAATGTCATGACCTACCTGTTACTGTTATTCCCATTTTATAGAATTTATAGAGTCTGAGATTCAGCAAGGTTGATTGGCTAAGAGCTAGAACAAGGATTAGACCACAGGTCCTCTGCCTGTTAATCCTGTGCCCATCCCACTCCATCGTGCCCAGCTAGGAACTGCAGACCTTTTATAAGAAGGCAGGTACAGGTACAAAAGTTTACAAATTTACAATATTTAACAACCTATCGATGAGAAATATCATTTTTCATTTCACAAAACTGTTATATCTTTGAATATTTATCTCCCCACGTCTCTCCTTTTCCAGAAAAAAAAAAAAACCTTTATTTTAATTACGCTTGAGGTTCATATGTGATTTTTTTACAAATGTTTTTAATAGTGTAGATAAAGGAAATGTCACCCTTGACCTCTCAGTACCATTCCTAAAATTTCTACTATAATCTATTTAATGTATACCCTTTTCAACATTTTTATATGCTTTTATATACAACATATATGTGTTGATATATCTAGTTGTTTTGGAGGCGTACATACATTTTACATGGTATGTCTTGTTCTACAATTTGCTTTATTTTTTTTTAACTTAATCTCTTTGGAAGATCTGTCCAAGTTGGTACCTACCTTACGCTTTTTAACTCCTTAGAATATTCCATTTTATGGATATATCACACTATTTAAGTGTTCGCATATTTTTTCCTTCCTTTATTGTTCTATCCTCTTTTTCCTGACCTTGAGGCTACTTTGTTAAGTAATAGGGGTATTCAGGATTGATTAGTATCCAGTTACTAAATGTCCCAGTAGTGCTTCTTATAATCCCAATCAGAATGGACTCTAGATGAATAAATTTTCCTGAAAAACTAAAAAAAAAAAAGTTTTAACTGATCTCGATGAAAATATTTCTAAATTATATTGTAAGCAACAACATGCTTTGTATATAGTAGGTGCTCACTAAGTTTGTTGAACAGCTGAACATGCGTACTGCCTTGGAAAAAGAGAGGATGCCCAATGTAAATTTTAGCCATGTTTAGTGACTTGGTCCACCAACTGTTGTACAGTGCCACCATCTGGGCATGACTAAGGGACCACCAAGGGTATGTAGGACAAACACAAAGTATTGTGCTTTATAACCTTCAAACAGGGGAGGAAAGGGATAGGCTTAAAAAGGAAAGGAGAACTAGGGAGATGCTTGAACTGTGGTATATCCAAACGATGTCTCCCTCTTACACCAGGAGCCTTTTGTCACCTTACCACTAAGATAATAGATAAGTTTGCTTTGAAGATTCAAGTGTTGGGCAGAGAGCGTAGGGGAAAGGATGCGTCACAGGAACAAAGAGCTGTACACTCAAATTTAGTCAAGCTCCCTGGCGGACCCGTCAGTGGCTTAGTTTGGGGCACCAGAGCAGATGAGGTGGACAGATTCCAGACTGGGCCCTTGTTTCGTGTCCTTGGCTGTTCTGACTTCCTAAAGGCAATGGAATGCCACTGAAACCTTGGAGGAAGGAAATAATGTGATTGGATTTACATATTAGAGAAAGCAAATCACTGGCCACAGTATCAAGAATGAATTCAAGACTATGTGAGGTAATGGATGTGTTAACTAACTTTATTATAATAATTTTGTAATATATATTTCAGATCAACACGTTATATACCTTAAACTTACACAATGTCATATGTCAATTATATCTCAGTAAAGCTGGTGAGAAATGGATTAAAGAAAGTTCTGCAAGACCAGATTCAGGATTCAGGATGATTTATTTTATTTTTTAATTGTAGCAATCTAGGTAAGAGATGAAAAAACAAAAATTGAAAATGATGCAAAAACAGCTGAACTAACCATTAAAAAAAAAAAACTAAATATGAGAGATGTTCGAAAGGTATGTGATGGGGTGGCATTTTTAGATTTTTAACTTCTGCTGCTTTCCTGGCATTTATTATCCCTTTCCCTTCCCTTTACCCCCAATTCAGACAACAGCCAAAGAAGAGTTCTGTTCCCTGGTTCTCAGGAAGGGGTTGTTTGTTACTGCTGCAATGTGAGAGTCATTTCTCTATTTTTGAATTTCTCCTCTCAAATCAGATTTTAAAAAAAACTCTAACAAGAAAGAGGAATTGAAGGGAAATGATAATGAGAGGGTAGCAAGTATCACTAAGAAGGGGCCCTGAGTCCTCCCCCCTCCCTCTAACACACTGGCCTTAGGTCAAGGATAGGTGAGCCCTCAGACAGGATTGACAATTGATAGCAGAAGACACCCATGCCTCAGTTTCCAGGTCTGCCTACAAGAATTTTCCTAGGCCAGGATGATGCCGCCTCCCCTGAGAAGAAACGGTGACGTGGCGTATCTAAGCTAAGACAGTCCCCGGCAGGTTTCTTAGGGCCCCAGAGTGGCGCAGGGAAGCATCTGTGAAGTTTCCCTGCCCTATCCTCTCCAGCAAATGCAGAAGTAGTTGATAAATGAGCCAGCGAATCAAAACAGAGGGTCACCTGCGTGGATCTGGGACCGAAGACCGGATGAACATCTCAGTGCATGTTGGTGCAGAAAGGTGCCAGTGACCAGGGCCAGAGAGAACCCGGCTGTGTACGCAAATACCAGAATTGATGGAGGAGGAGAGCCCACCACTCCCCCAGACCCCAAGTACTTGGACACTACATGGGACCTAGTTGTAACCCGGGGAGCAAGTGGTAGAAGGAAAACCCTAATTGGATGAGTTTATCTTGAATTAACAAAAACGATGTTTCCGCTGCCAGGTAGAATATATTTTAGAACAAAATTGAGAAAAAGTTATATTCTTTGCACTGCCTAGTTGTGGGCTGTGAAAATGCGCCCACTACCAATAGACTTTGGTAACTGGAGGACTTCTAGGTTTCCAGATTTGGTTTAAAGGTAAGTTTTGTTTGTTGAGTTTGAGGTACTTCTCCAGAAGTCCTGTGGGTCTAAAGATTGGAAGAGAAGTGTAGACTGGAGAGATAAATTTGAAGTTACCAGAAAACAAGCTGTTGGTGAAGCCATGAGCGGATGAAATCAATAGAAGGTGAAGAGGACAGGACCGGAGCCCTAGAAAGCCCTGATACTTAGAGCAGTGTGCAGAGAAAGGTCCAAAATGACTTGGAGAACTAGCAGGTGACAACAGATAATCAAACTGATTACTATCATTTGATTTTATACTAAATCAGTAGGACTCAGACCAAAGATAGTTCAGGGTCACTAACTAAAATTCTTTGTGGCATCTCTTATTGAACAGAAAACTACTCACTTTACAACCAAACTTGAGGCCACATTCTGGTTGCCTGGGGATGCTGGGATTCTAACAGGGCCTAGTTTTTATTAATAGTGCAGACTCACATATCTTCGTGGTGTTCCTGCAAGGTAGATCGTAGTTCATGTACACAGGGTGTTGTCTTCTGCGTTTTTTTAATGGCTACCAGGATTTTATTTCCCCACAGTACTACTCAATTCTTCTTTTAAGAATATATCAAATTAATTTGAGATTAAGACTCAACAAATTTATTCTTTAAAAGGCTTCCACTTATCTACAAACAATGAGAACTCCATAAATCCATCATTCCTCCATAAATCCATCACACCCTGGCTGCTAGGAAGCTAAGACCAGATTTGGGCCTTAATAGCTATAGTGTTCCTCAGATAGGAGTTCTTATAATTCTAGTGTTTATTCCTTCTTCTTGGCTCTTTATTTGTTCCTGCCCCTATTTTTTGATCAGTAGTTTGATCTTGTTATACTGCTCTGATGTTCCTTATATAACTACTACAAATAGTTTGGCAAGGAACAGAATAGCTAATTAAAAAAATAAAGGTTATATCATAATTTTGCAGGTTTTAAAACTATATCATTAAGGTTGATCATTGGCCTATAACTGCTGTCTTCATTAGTTACAAAGTTCATTTCGATGAATAATTCAGAGGAGTTTTTTCCCAATAGTCAATCTATATATCAGCAACAATAGTGAAAATGAAACATTCGATTGCTTGATTATATAGGGCAGTCGTCCCCAACCTTTTTGGCACCAGGGACCAGTGCTCCTATGAGAATCTAATGCCTGGTGATCTGAGGTGGAGCTGAGGCGGTGATGCTGGTGCTGGGGAGCAGCTGCAAAGACAGATGAAGCTTCACTTGCCCGCCACTCAACTGCTGTGCGGCCTTGCTGTGCAGCCCAGTTCCTAACAGGCCACAGACCTCTGGGGCAGGGGACCCCTGATTATAGGGCATTTATGGAAACAAGGTAAGCCCAGTGCAGTTCCTCCTTAGTCTGTTAGTTCTGCTTATATATCATAACCATGTTGGTCAGAAGCGTGGTTAGTAATTTCGTAAGTCATTAGTGTCAATTTCTTCTCCAAATCCCATGTCAGAGCTAATAACAAGCTTCTTGGTTTGATTGTTAAATTATCATGAGCAAGAGCTCAACAAAAGTAAACATACGTTCCCCTGTTCTGTGTTGGCTCATAACTTTGGGCATATTTTCATTTGTCACACCTTTTGGACTATCAGATCTTTTTTAGGTGCTAGGATCTACTTTTACCATCACCAGTCAGGAAGATGAAGGCTTCTCTCTCAAGGTAAAGACTAAACTATTGATAGATACTTTGTCAAGACCAAGTATTTCCCCAAGAGTCCTGCCAAAGATTGCACCCTGGGCCGGATACAGCCTCCTTCAGAGTGAGAACCACTCCATGAGATCCTCCTTTACCTCAACTGGTGAACAAATTAATCATTAAGCTACATATGCCAGGTTAGAACGAAGTTACCAATTACCATTGCTTGAACTCTCCCAACTTAGATGTCCCTGAGCCACGTTTATCACAGGGTTTAATGTAGCCTAGGTCCTAAGCTGCCTCCTACTAAATATCAGCTTGGGTCTCAACAAAGAGAAAAGGTCCAAACTCTTTTTGGCTAATAATTTATCAAACCAAGATACCGCAAGCCTATAATTCTAGTTTTAATTGATTTCATTCTGTTTGAAAGAATAATAGTTACAAGAGGGGAGAAAGCAAACTTTTAGCATGTGTCAGGCACTTTACAGGTTATGTCTTTAGGTCCTTACGCCAGCCCCAGGAAGGTGATTAGTTGTGCTACTTCACAGGTAAGCACCGGAGACTCTAGGAAACCAGTGGTCACCTGATGCCATATAACTAGCAATGGATGAAATCCATTTGAAACTCAGCTAGCTCCTATTTTTCTCTAAGGCATAATTTTCTTTGCCAACCTCAGCAATGACAGAGAAACAAAAGAAAATGGAAAATAAAAGAAGGAGTTGACTGGTCACTTAAAAGGCTAGAACAAGACAGGAGCCAGGTGGCTGTAGGACAGGGTCTTTGGAAAGATTACTGAATTGTTAACCATAATTCATTCGGTCCTTTCTGTTGCCTGGATTATTGTCTGCCCCCAAGATTGTGCTATAACTTTTGGGGTGAATAAACAGCTAAGAGTCCATGCAGTATTCACATTTCCCATCTTATGCCTTGATTCCTGAGTTGCCTACTTCCTATGTAATGGGAAAACGACATGTAAGAAGTTGGCATGCAATGATTGAACGATGCTCTCAATGCAATTTCCTGCTTATGCCAGTGTAGGCTAATTCATGTGGACTCAGAGGAACCTCAGGGGGACAGATTTTTAAGGAAGCTAAAAATGCTGGCAGTAATGCCGATAGCACTTAGTACTCCTACTACAGAGCACTTCCTTCTCCCCATCTCTCTGGAAAGAGTTCTCAGGTTGTCAGAGTCGGGATCAAATAAAGAGGAGGGGATCAGCAGTGATAAGATAGTGACACGCCACCATTCGTCCACCTAGAGAAACTTCATGGCCCTTCCCCATACACTTTCTCCAGTAAAGAACCTTCCACTTTGGCGTCATTGAGATCCCCAGATTTCAAAATGAAGATTTTGAATACCCAGACAATTTTTGTTGTGGACTGGGAGCTGTATTCAGAGCCAGAATACTTACAGGTTCCTTAAAAACATGCAGCATGGAACAGCACAAAAAACACAAGAATGCTTTTGAGATTCAACTTAATCTTCAGACTATAAAAACCAGCTACAGTGAAGATGGGGGCTTTGGTTTCCTCTGGAGAGCCTGGGCTTCCTTTGAGAAAACTGACAAATTTGTAAATGTGATCAAGGTAACACTTTTCAAGTGAACTATTTCTTCCTCCATTTGGTTCAAATAGTTTTCAAATTTCATTTCAGTTCTTTTCACTTTGCGTGTCAAGAAAAGGTCATACAGAGAAAGACTTGACCAATATATTCTTTTCATATCACAAATTCTCATAGTTTTTTTTTTTTTTGAGAAATAAAAGTAATTTTATTTCCTATTGGGTTATGGTTAAGTGCTTTCAAGTGACATGTTTTTTGCCTTTATATATGCATTTTCTAAATCTACCTGATTGCAACACTTAAAATGTTATGCATCCAGTGCCACCTCATCTAAGATTTGCTATTATTGCTAAAGATGATTTAACAAATATCCCTCTAATAATCATGCATAGTATTGACAATGGAGAACAAATAGGAATGTATTTTTTTTATTAGAATTTTGTTAGGCTTATGTTTTAGATTAAGAGATGTGGTCAATTAATGATTTTATTCCATTTTTATTGCAAACAAGAATGAAAACAGGAACAACTATTTCCACACTGGATCCCTCTTGAATGAATTCAAGCCAAGTTCATTACTAGCAGTTGTACATTTGGCAAAGGTGTAAAGTGTCCCCATAAAGGTGCTGACTTGCTCCACCTCCAAAGGGCCCAGCCCTTCGAGTGGGCAGTGCTGGCCTTGGGAGAAGTGGCGGTCTCTGCACAGATCTGTTAAGTCCAAGGGGCTTCTGGGGCTTTGTCAGAAGCTCATGTTAAAAATTATTATCTAATGTAAATGACTAGACACTTTCTAACTGTGACAGTCCACAAGTATGACGGTATGAAACATCCCAGAGCTGTGCAACTCTTCTTGATGTTTCCTTCCATGAAGAACTCTACACGTTTGTGTTTGTTGTGCAGTGCTCTTCACAGGTGTGACCTGTCACAATCTTAAAATGCCTTGCAACTCTGTTTGTGCCAGGTCCCCTTGTCTCCCCAGGCCCCAATTTCCTCCTCTGCAAATGAGGGAAATGGTTATAACTTGTTCCAAGCTCTTCTTCCATCTCTAGAATATTCAATACATTAAAAGACAGGGTGAAGAATCAATGCCTCTGAAGAAACTCTAAGGTTTCTCTGATCTGAGGGCAAAGATGTGCCTGGCAATCATTTATTATTATCTCAACATTGTGTGAGCTCTCTTTAAATGTACACCTACCATCTGATCCATACATTCTATTCCTAGCTACTCAAAAGAAATAAAAACATGTCCTCACAAAGACCTACACATGAACCTATTCACAAAAGCCCCAAACTGGAAATGAGCCAATGCCCATTAACAGATGAATGAATAAACAATGTAATACATCCATACAATGGAAACTATTTAGCAATAAAAAGGAACAAACTACTGATACATGTAGCAACATGAATGAATTTCATTATGCTGAATGAAAGAAGCCAGACACAAGAGTACATGCTGTATGATTCCATTTATGTAAAATTCTAGAGAATGTAGACTGATCTATTATACTGACAAAAAGCAGGTCAGTGGTTGCCTGTGGACTGTGAAAGGGCACAAGGGAGCTTTTGGTGGTGATGAAAATGTTCTCTATCTTGATTGTAATGATAGCTTCACAGATGTGTGCAACTGTCAACACTCATCAAATTGGACTTTATATGGGTGTACTTTATGTATAAATTATTTCTCAAAGTTACTAGGGAAAAAATTTTTGTAAGCACTTGACTATAAAATTTGAGGCTTGAAGGAAATACATAATGGGTAGCAAATAAGTTTTGTGAGGCTGTGATATCAAAAAGAGTTGGTGAACTAGAGAATAATCATAAACATGCTGGAAAACCAGCCTTTAAGTTTCTAGGCAGCATATATGAATTTGTAGGAAAATAATTTATCTTCTGGTTTCCAGTAAACCCCAAAACAAAGAAATGCCTTGGGATCTAAGTAGGGAGCCCAGCTGATTGAGTTTTACTAGCTCTTTTTCTCCAGCACTCTGTGGATTCCTGAAAACCAGCTGGTTTGGCAAACAAAGGCACATGCAAGGTGACAGGCAGCCTCCTGTCTTTGTAGCACACTGGGCTCCTTAATGCTGATTTCTTCCTTCACTCTGCCTGAGGCGGTATGTGTCTACGCAGCGGTAGATTCCATTCTGCCTTTTGAATGTTCTATTCAGAAACTAGCAAGCTGTAGGACACATTCTTCCTTTACAGGCCACCTGGAGCAACCTGCTTTAGTTGGCACCACTTATAGAACCACAGGATGTGAGATTTGGAAGGAAGGAAACTCAGAGTTTCGTTCTTCTGTCCAACTTCTCAAAGGAGGAAACTGAGGCCCGGAGAAGGTACGTAACTGGCCTAAGCTCACACAGCCAGAGCAAAACTAAACATCACCACCCTCAAGGAGTCTCTTTACTCGTTACACTTGCTCATAACTCACTGGAAAAGTACGGCCTAAGATCTCTAGCTGCCTAAAGCCAGTCCTAAAACCAAACTCGTAGCTTGCTGCATTTTTTTTTTTTTTTTTTTTAAATCAAAGCTGTAAAATGGTTGGATTCTAGCTGAGAGAGAGGCAGCAAATTCTCCATTCTGACCTACTGTTAGGAAACGTAAGGACAAACCTCAGCATGGGAATGAATGAGAGGCATTTATGATTATTATAGAACTTGGCAGCAGTTACAAAAGCCTGTTCCATGGTGAACCATGGTGAAAATGACCATGTTAAATTTCCATTCTTATTCGCATTTGCAAAAAGAGAATAAAATTATTTCTTGGGTAAGAACATTCTCTGTAACTAGGAAATGCTTCTTGGTCATTACTGTTCCTTTCACTCTTCATATATTTTCCTTCGATGGCTATTGAAATAGCAGTTATTTTATATAGCGAGTACACGCACCCAGCAGATTGAAGTTGAATCAAATTCTTCCAGTGAAGCAGCTGCCAGGGAGCAAACTAGGTCTTTCTGGGAGCTCCACTAACAGTCCAACACGGCTCTTACAGTTTCACACTAGTCAGGCACAATAAGGTCTCAGTAGCGACCCCAACCACCTCCTATCACATCTGTCAGAGCTTGGACAGGAGCAGGTTCCCTGGGGAGCGTGATGTTCTGTCCTACTGGTATCTGGACAGCACCCATGATGCTGGTGCTCGCGCTGTTTTGGGGAGACAAAGACGACAGTAATTTAGCAGTGGTCTTGGCCCTTTGGAGCGCCTGCTGTGCTGGTAACGTGTTTTGCTCTTTATGCAGATTCCCCAGAATATCAGCTGCAGAGTTGAGCCTAATGAGTCAAATGGTAACTTTAGGAAGATGACTTCAGGTTGTTAGAATCACCCTACACCGAAGCAGCAGCATCGACATTCCCTACTTCTGTGAGGGGACTCCCAGATTACGAGGCGATGGCACTTCCTGGAGGTGTGGACAGTGGTGAGGCCCCATCCTTTCCAATGGTATTCTGTGCCAACTCTCCAAAGTGCCCACTAACCTCCATGTCACTCATTCCAGGGAACATATCTGAGTCCTCATCTTACTGGAACGCTCCTCAGAGCACTATCTGAGAATCCTTCAGATGAAAGAACCATCTGAGAATCCTTCAGGTGAAAGAAAACCCAACTCAATTTGTGGCAAAGAAAACAGTTAAGTTTCTTGTATTGTTTAAGACTTTTCTTCCCTCTGTTTGTCTCTTCTTCCTGGCATTAATCAGATATTACATTAGCCGAATTAATCCTGTCTTTTCTCTCGTTCATTTCCTTAGTGGTTTATTGTTCTAAAAGTTCCTTGCCTCTTTTAAATCTTGTACTGGATGTATAATGTCAGGTATCAGTTTTCAAGTGTTTGTTCCATATTCTCAGAATATTCCTTTTTATTGCAATACATTCTTGTTTCATGGGTGCAGTATTTCACCTTATTTTTCTGACAAAAGTAATTTTAGTTTTTTTCCTCCTAGTCTCTGAATTTTCTGTTTCCTAAGAGTAACTTCTTTCGTTTTAGTCTCAGCCTATCAGAAAATGTCTCTAAAGCAGTCTGTTCATATTCTACAGTGAGACCCTGGGAGCTCTGGGGGCAAGTTGGATGAAGCTGGTTGACTGGCGTCTTTGGGGTAGGCTGACTGGATGGGAGGCCAGCTTGTCATTTGGTAAATCTCCATCCCTCCCCACACAAATATCAACACGTGATGGTCTTTTCTCTGGAGCCAGTTAGTTTCTCCAGCGAGAGCTTCCAGATTCCTCTGGGGAATATAGATGCTGAGCTGAGGGCCTCACGGTTCTGAGGACTGTAACTTCATCCTCCAGTGTTCAGCATTACCTCTGCTCTCCTCTTGTACGTGCTATTTGAGTCTGGATCTTCTCTGGTTCATTTTATCCAGAGAATGACCCTCTTTCTAGTCTCTTGCAGTGAGAAAGGAGGGTCTGGGAGGTGAGGGGGTCTATTGCTACTGTTCGAACTTTCCGCCTCTCCTTTACACACTTACACTTATCCCCACCTTTTAAAGAACACAGTGCCTCCACGTGCTAGGCCCCTCAGGATCTCACTGCAGACTCTTAGATCAGCTCTCTCCAATCATTTTCCTCCCAAGCACCTTTCAAACACTTGTCCATCATTTTCTTTTTTTATTCTTTTACTGCCATGTTAAGGATTTAGGATCAATAAAAACATGTTTCAAGCCACCATATATAACTAAAAGTTCATTGATATTTACATTTTTGGATTATTTTTTTGATTCTTCAAGCTTGTATTTCCACAGTCAGCAAATAAAAGTTGTACTCAATTCTTTCTACAAACTGCAAACATGAAGGTAAGGATTTTGTTAATTTAAAATGTTGCCTATTGCAGAATATGCATTTCTTTTAAAGAAGGAAATATATGATTATTGCTGCCTTTTCAGATTGTTCAGGAGTATCTCTTCTAGTCTCAGATGTTGTTGATTCTAAATTACTCAAACCTTTATGTTTTCTTTGTAAAGAATTTTGATGTATCTTTAGGAGAATAATAGCTAACACTTATTTATACATTTAATCCACATAACCATATGAAGTAGACATCATTATTGTCTCTATATTACAGATGAACAAAACTGAAGCACATAGAAGCAATTTGTCCAAATTCACACAGCTAGTAGGTATCTAAAGAGTCCTTGCTCTTTTTATTTGATGAAATTAAGATTTCCCCATCCACTTCCCCAGAGGAAACTTAAAAATATTAAAATGTCTAGAGGAGTTACACACACATACACAGCCAATTAAAAGGAGCAGAGAACTGTGTAGAGCGAAAGTTTGAGATGAGCTGGGTTTTCCATCAGAACACTAAATTTGGCTCTGATTTCCTGCCACCTAGTGAAATGAAACATGTTAGATTATGTAGTTCTCATTGTTTTGTGGAGCAAGCATGCAAATTATTTTGTGGAGAAAAAAGTTTTTGGCAACTTGAATTCTAGAAGCAATTTCTAATATTCTAATAAAATAACTATATTAGAGTTAAAAAAATCTTTTGTGAAATGTATTATTTATTCAGAAAAATACATGAACATAAATGTAAAGCTTATTGAATTATTTCAAGGCGAACCTGCACCTAACCACCCTGGTGAATAGGACAGCCCCAAAAGAGCTCTCTCCTTTCCCCCAAATGTGACCAAACCATTATAATCATCTCTTTGCTTCTTTTAAAGTTTAATTTCCTAAATAATATCCTAAACACTATAGTTTTGCCTGTTTTTCTCCCAACATCAGATTATTGGTAAATCAGGAGGAACGGTACTCCAGAGGAAGTATGGATACCAGTTTTGCCTGTTTTTTTAAACTTTATACAAAGGCTGGAATCATATTATTCTTTTTAGCTTCTTTTGCTCAACTTTGTGAGACACATCCAAATTGTAGTGTAGCAGTATTCATTTTTATTGTTATATACACTCCATCATATGACTATACCATGTTTTAGGAGTCCACCACAACTGTCCATTCATTAGTAAATGGACATTTGGGTTATTTTGGTTGTTGGCTATTATGAAGAAATGCTGCTTATAAATATTCTTGCAGATGTCTCCTGATTCAAGTGTACACCATTTCAGCTAGGACACAGGGTGAGCATACATCCAACTCTTGTAGCTAATGTTTAGCAGTTTCCCAAAACAGTCATACCATTTATTCTACCACTAGTAGTATATGTAAGTTCTTGTCTTCTAAATCCTTGACAATACTCGAAATGACCAATCTTTTAAAATTTAACCATTCTTGAGAATGCAGTGGTATCTCGTTTTGGTTTAATTATGTTCTCTTTGTTACCAATGAGTAGACTGTTTTTTTTGTATGCACATTGGCCATTTGAATTTCGTTTACAAATTGCCCACTGAAGATTTGGGATTTTTTTCTAAGTGCAATGGAAAGCAAGTGGAAGGTTTTATGCAGGGGAGACAGACATGATCTTACCACTTTGCAGGTGGAGGATAAGTTGGAAGGGGCAAGAGTGACAGTGAAAAGATCAGTTAAGAGGCTAGTGTAGTAGTTCAGTTTAGAGATGAAGATAGGCTGGATCAGAGGGTATTGAGGGACAGAGAAAGCAGTGGATGTATGCCAGATGTAAACTGGAATTAGGCTTGATAGGACTTGTTGGAGACTGAGTGTGGAGGGTAAGGGTGAGAAAGGCAGCAAAACTAACTTCCAGGTTCTGAATTGCAAAACTGGATGAATTGTGAAAGATGGGCCGAGAAAGGCTGGATCGAAGGAACCCTTTTGGACATGTTCTAGTTGAGATAGGTGTGACGCATCTAAATGACGAGATTCAGGCAACTGAATACATACAGATCTAATGTTCTGAGAACACATCTAGGCCAGAAAAAAAACTTTTAATTGGGAATTGTCATGACACATGTCATTTAGAGCCAGGGAAAAGACTGAGACTTGGAAGAGCAGAGCTCTTCTCAAGATAGTCTGAACTGAAAACTGAGCACTAGTTGAATCTTAAAGGGCTAAAAAAGTGAAGGTAAAGATCCTATGGGGGATAATGGAGGAGTTTTAAAGCAAATCGCTCTGCCACTTAGTAGTTGTCACCTTGGACAGTTTAACATCTAACCCCTTTTCTTGTGCCTCAAATGGTCAATGACATTCATAGAATTGTGAAGATTAAATCGGATTCTGTAATTCTTCCTTCCACATCTTATTCCCCTACTTTCGATGTTCAGATTAAAAATTCTGACACACAGGGAGGGTCAGACACATATTGCCCATGTGCTTTCCAAATTAACACTGAATCGATGGACTTTAGATGGCGTCGAGATAAGAGAAGCATTTTTGACAGACACGTGTGCTGGTGGAAAGGCATGAGATGAGCATGTAAAATGGAGATACCAGGAATAAAGGCTTGGACAGGAGACTCAGGTCTCCCCACAGGAAGCCCTGTAGTATTGGTACATGTTTTCCTTAGTCAGCATAGAGGCAGGAAGTCTTGGAGTCTACTGAATAAACTGTAAGGTTTGGCCATTGGAATTAGTAACAGGGAGGAATTTAGATTGAAAAGATGCCCAGTGGCCCGAGTGTATGGAGACAGTCACAGCAACAGCCAAGAGCAAATGAAGGAGGCAGGAGGGAGAGAGGAGGAAGAGGAGGCTGCCGTGATTACAGGGTGGACCCATATGAACTCAGTAGGAAGGTCATCAGTCTATTAGCAGTTAAGCAGTTGACAGCCCGGTTTAGAGAAAGATAAAAGTACACAACTGGTGAGCAAGAGCACTTGTGAATGAGCAAGATTATTAGTGGAGAGATCTGGAAAAAAAACTTACAGTGAAGAACAAAGTTTCTGGTGCAACAAAGTTGTGGGGTCTCTGTGGAAAGGGTATAACTGGGAAGGGGGACAGAGTGCTTGAGAAATGCAGTTAAACATCATTATCAATCAGTAGCTGTCAGAATGTAATAGAATATAGGAATTTTTGCACCAAAGAATTCTGAACCTCTTCCAAAGAGCTTCCTGTATGTAGCAAAGAATTCATGAAGTTTCCAACCAGCTTAAAAGAACTCAGCAGGGTCAGGATGAATGACAGAGTCACAAAGGAGTAAGGAATTTCTAGTCAGGCCTAGATTTTCAGGAGAGGTTTTGACTTTAGTAAAGATGGTTAATCCAACAGTGAAGTCACTAAGTAAGGCCATCCCAAGCCAACTGCACCATGATTTTCATAAGGGTGAACTAGATACTAGGAGTCTTCTGAAATACTATGTTGAGAGTTGTATTAATCTAAGTTTATTTCAAGAGGCAGAAGGTAACATTCTAACACTTGGGCTAAAGCTCTTCTATTAAGTCCACTTTCATGAAAAAACCATCTAGTAATCAAGGGCCCTTGGTTACCTGCAGATATGTTTGTGGCAGAAATACATGGAAGGAAGGCCCTTCCTTGGAGAAACTTCTCACTAAAATCCTGGCTCTAGAAAAAAGTCCCAAAGTTCTTCCTGTTCAGCCCATCATTTTATAAATGAGGTCTTGGAAAAAAAAGCGGGGCTTGGCAGCATCTGGAACCTATGTCCCTTAAAGCAGGGGTCCCCAACCCCCAGGCTGCACCAGTACCGTCTGTGACGTGTTAGGAACCGGGCTGCATCTGTATTTGCAGCCGCTCCCCAGTGCTAGCATCACCACCTCAGCTCCACCTCGGATCATCAGGCATTAGATTCTCATAGGAATACTGGTCCCTGGTGCCAAAATGGTTGGGGATTGCTGCCTTAAAGGATGCCCGCCTTTAGACGTGTGCCTCTTGTCTGTTGGGGGCTTCAAGTAAGCACTGGGTAATGGTATCCACTGTAACTAGTTAAGCTAGTCCTATGTTTAAGTGTAAATAATCTTCTCTTATTAAAATCACAAATTGACTGTTAAAATGAAAAGCATTTAAAGACCTTCTAATTTTGGAAGTCAGTATTCCTCAACTATGGGGACAGTTACACAGGTGACATGAATAAGGCTGTTACCACCACAAATAAAGCTGCCATTAAATTATTTCATTACAGACAGTGGTTGGGAAGAGCAAGAAAATACAGGGGTGCATAGCCTCTGAATCCTGTTCTATATAAAAAGTACACAACTTGCCATGTTCCTTCTATTTGAAATGGAGTTACAGTACCTACAACCAATGTTAAACAAACAAAATGAGACTAACTCAATAAATATATTTTATTAAAGAAAAAAAAGGAATATTGTTAAGCACCAAAACTGTATGTTGTTACATTGCATGTACAAGAGAAAGGTGATTGCAATACTTGGTGTACAAGTACTTAACTCTGAAGTCATGAGTGTAAAAAACATGAAATACAAAGCAATACAACACTTATGATGCAGAAAAGTTGCACTAAAGAGCAAAAGGCAACAGTCAAAACAATTATTGGAAATTTCAGAGTATTGCTATAAATGCTTGCTTAGTTTTTTCTTTGTACTTTTAATACTTTAGAATGTTAACTGAGGATGTTTAAGTATTGTAAATTTATAAGAGTTGGCATTTACAATACACTGTGCACATTGCCCAGGTAATGTAACAGTGTTAAAGCAATCCTTAAAAGCCAAGCACAGTGTGCTAGTGTTTTGCTTCTACCATTATAATATTGCACAAAGCTAGTAAATGGTGAATTGGTTTGCCATTAAAATTTTCATTTAATCGGAAAGGCTAAAAACATGTCAGTTTTATTAGCCCTGATGGGCTTTACTCATGCAAAATGATCTGTTAGCCTTCGACTTTTCATTAACTATATATTATGGTTTCAGCCTTGGCAAGACATACAGTACAATGAAAAATTCAATGAGACAGTGCGGATGCTGTCCAAGTTGAAGAAGTCAGAAATCACTGCATGAATTGTATTGTCTACTCCTTTTGGTTCACAAATGAAGGGAAAATGCCATCTTGTGATTATGGAGACTTCTTAAAACCAATATAATTAGTATGGGGAAAAGCTAGAATAACTTGTTACACTCTTTGATAGTTAACCATAAAACATGCAAGTTAAAAGAAACCCAAAACTTCCGACGTCGAAACTGAACTCTATAACCAAACACCCATACCTTCTGTACACGTCTAAAAATCATTTAACCTGGTCCTGCCTTAACCCCCCAAACTGAGCTGCTCTTAGTTATACCTGACTTTAAAAAACGTTCCTTTAACCCTCAAAACAAATTGCTTTGAGATTCAGTGTGAAATAACAATGATAAAATATTTAATGTGTCAATCTCAGAGGTATTTTCTATACATGCACCTTACAATGTCATAATAAATGTGTTTGGAGGAGAAACATTTATAAATTTGAAATTCAATCAAATTCGTCAAATACCAAGCTGTACATTTACTATGGGCAAAACAGAAAATTTCAGAGCACATCTTTGAAATAACTCAACAGGCAAACATTTCTCTCTCTCTCTCTCTCTCTCTCTCTCTCTCACCCACCCACCCCCACACACACACAGACACACACAATCCAGAGTCCCTCTCACCTTTAAAAAACCTCTGTTTACATACATGATAGTTTAGGCAGAATATAAACTCATTTCGTAGGAAAAACTTTTAAATTAGACTATATACGATAAAAAATTGCTTCATTTTCAAAGCAATTAAGCAGATATTCTTCTTTAAGTGCTTTAACTATAGAGCACTTTGCAGCAAAGTTCAGAAATACCTACTGAATTGTTCAGTAAAACTAAATAAACTCAACATGCTCCAACAGTAAGGTGCTTCTACTTTCTTAACTCTCTTCCATCTGAAATAAATCTTGCTGGTCAATCCTCTAAGCACAGTTTTTCTCTATGCTAAGCAATAAATGGGGAATAAAATCTGTTTAAAATGCACATTTAACTTTATATTATCATTTAAATTCAGTGCAAGAATTAGGTAAAACTTGTTAAGGTTTCTGCTGCTTTCACTATCAAATGGTTGCATGTTAACAATGAATCTGCCAGTTTTTAAATGTTTTACAGCTGTTCAAAAAGATTTTTTTACAAATAATATGGTAGAGTGTATGAAATTTCAACTCCCTGATAAGGTCTTTAAAAACCCATTAGTACTTTACAGGTTGGTATCTGATGTTACATACATAATAATGAAATTATCAAGGTAAAAAAGAAACCCTGTATTTAGTGAAAGAAAAAACTTTGCTTAGGCTAAAAGTATTGACTTAAATTTATATATACTCAGTGAATGTAATTAAGAATGGAGTCTTAGGAAACGTATAAAATTAAATTGTATTAACTGTATACTGGTCCCATTCCAAACAGAGAGGATGCTGCTCATTAATTTTTGTTCCACTGATAAGAGTTTTAATTTTTAGTGTCTGCTATGACCAAAGTATGCTTTACAATTTAAGACATTTTATGACACAAAGTTGTCATGCCATATGCTACCAAATATTGCTACATAATTCAGCTTTGTAGAAACAAGGATATTTTCCCTCTCATTATAGAATACATTAAAGTGCTGAAATTTTTCTATAGTTTCATTTTTAAAAAGCCCCATATTCCCGCTGTGGAAATACTACACCTGATCAACTATCATAGCTCTAAGAGTCCGTTTGAACATAGATTTGAAAAATGCATTTTATAGAAATGTTTCAGTTCCGCAATGGAGAATTAAGGAATGATTGTTTTTATGCTGCTCACAAACTCAATAAGCCTATAAAATATACATCAAGTAAGCAAGACAATTGTTCATCTTTTAAAAATCCTCTTTAGCCAGGCATTTCCTAATATTGTCACACTGGTTATATACACATAATTTTAGTTGCATTAGGAGAAATATTTAAAATTGACATTCAAGTGAGCAGTAACATTAACCTCAAAACATCCCAAAGTCATCATCTACTGTTTCTTTATTATAAATATACTGCAGTTGAGACTAGATTGATAAATTAACTTCTAAATTGATTCAGCATAAGCAAGCAGCTGTTTGTGGATTCTTAATATGAAAATGATACATTAACAGAAATATAACTGTCAAATATTTTAAACCATATAAATAGTACAGGCAAGTTTGGAACTGGAAATGAGATCATCTATAAGTACCATCATAACTAAATACATACAAATTTAATATTAAGGCCAAAGATCCTCATTTTATTAGGGGCAAGGAAAAAAATTAACCATGGTTACATAATTCCTGCTGGGTTCTAAAAATGCTTTAAAATTAAGATGAGGATTCAACCTGGTCATCTCATTTTGATGGACAAGTGGATTGTTGTTATTTAAAATTTTAATATTATTTCTGAGAACTCTAAAAGGTTGATGACCTACAGTAACATGCAATTTTGTGCAAATAGGAACCTGAATCTCAAAGGGAAGTGATTGTGTTAGAGAAAGTTTATTTAATAGAAGAGAATAAGCACAGCTGACTACTTTAACCTACTCATCTTCAAGTATGAGATAATCTTCATGAAATGCTACTATGGGATGTGCTAAGAGCTATGGAAGCACCCCTACAAGGATCAGAGGAGTCTGTATACCATCCATTATTTGCTAGAGACTTATTACAACGTGGCTCAAGAAGATAGGACCTTTCTATAAGTGAGTCTGTCTTTTAAAGGAATCCCAGCTGTAAAACTAAATGGGTAGCAATTCCCTCTAGACATATGAAAGTTCCAGTGCTTTTGCTGTTAAATACAGATCCTCCTGTATTTTTCAAAATGTCCATGAATGAAAAACAAAACATTTTATAAACAAGCATCCAAAGGCATAAAACTAATACATAATTTTTTAAGGTTTGCAAATTTGCTAAAATTTTTTTCAAATATATTAACAATCAAACCAATCATCCTTTGGGTTAAAAAGCATGCTTCAATGCTTTACTGATGGGATATGGGAAAGAAATCTTCCCCCACTCTCTCTCCAATCAAGGGATGAAGATTCAGTTGATATATCAGATCTGTATTTCTAATTTTCCCAGACAAGATGTGAGAACAGTGCTAGACCAAACCAATGTATTGTGAAAATGCTGTGCAAAAGCTCCTCGTCTTATTAATAAACATATTACCAACATTTAAGAAGAAAGATTGTTTTATATAACCTGTTGCCAGAAATTTTTCTTCATAATTATTTTCAAGGAAATAACATATTAAAGTGACAAAGGCGTGAACATTTTTTTCTATAGGAATACCAATTCACATACGTTGGAGGGCTTTAACTCTTGGACTGCTTTCTGGGTCTAGGCCAGAGAACTGCTTCATAAGAAATAAAAGTTCTTTTTGGTACTTCAGTCATTAACTCCCTTCATATAAAGGCCAAGATCAGTCTTATGCAGAATTACACTTTACAGAGGGCTGTAAACTGGGTCCAACATATCTACCTTCATTCGAGCCCACAACAGGCCAGCCGAGAATTCATAATGACTCCATTCATATAAATGCATCCGTCAGGACTCAATTACAGCAAAATCGGCCCCTAGAGCTACATATATGTTTGAAAATTTAGTGACAATAACAAAGGCTCTCTCCCAAAATTCCACTCAAAGCATGTGAAGATAGTGACATGCCAGCTAAGGAGGCTTTTCTGCCTATTTCCTTCTGCATATTTGTAGAGCACACATTTTTCCACTGTGGAGCATAAAAATAAAAACTTAAATGGTGCATGATAAAAAGACTTAAGATCTGCATCCCTATTACTGAATCCTGATTTTTGATTCTCAATAAGGAAAGTCATGTTGAGTTATAATAATCGAGCAATAGTTCAAACAAAAAGACTAAAAATAATTTGAAGTATTATCAAATTACAAAGTATTGCTTCTCGTAAACAAAGCTGCACATAAAGGTCAAACTATTATAAATTCACAATTATGAAAAGCTATTTAAAAGCATCAAAAACTTACAAAGTGTGAGTGTGTGGTCTTCTAAAAATATGCCATGTTAAATGTATCATGTTGTGGTAAACACATTAATAGATGTATCTCCATAGTTATGTAACTATCCAGATGTTGCTGAACATCTTTATGAAAATTCCTCTGGAGATGAGTAATGTGGAAAATTTCAGTACATTTCCATCCGATTTTCTTTCAATTCCTGTCTTATAGCTATCATGATAAACTTCTTTTTCAGAGTGTTACACTATATAAGCTAATATGGAAGAAGCTCTGTAATTTTCAAGCAAATTACTAGTCAGTGCACTGAAAGATGGATTTCAAAGCAGTCCCAATACAGCTCACAGCAGATCTCTGTCAAACCAGTGTTCTTCCAACTCATAGCGACCCCTAGCTTTACTGGCCACTATAAGTACCTAAGTGGGTAGACAAAAGAGAAAGGTGGTAAAAAAAACCAAACCAAACCAAACCAAACCAAAACAGAGATCTCCTTGAATGCCTTTTCTTCACTGCAGTCAGGAACACTGCACATATAAAACTCATGTTGTAACTACCATCTATTGGAATGACTGGAAAAGTGGTAACTTGCCAATTGTGCTTCCTTTCTTTCACACCACTGAGCCAATACACTTTGGATCTAATGGAATCCAATTGTGAAACCAAGTGCTTAAAATTTTGTTTCCAAAAGAATATGAACCGATCTTCAACTGTAGGTATTTTTTCTTTTTGGTGAGTCACCTGTTTACAAACAAAATAATACAATGTATTAAAAAAAGATGACCTATTAAAGGTAGTATATATGTACGTTCCCTCATACCTTTTGCAATATCCAGGATGAATACTGATATTTTTTCTTCAAAATGACCATTTATACAGATGGTATGCAGGAGATACTTTTTTGAAAAAGGGATATGCTTATATTAAAGCAGTACAAATGAAAACAAAATTTAAATATGGATTTTGATTACTTAAAAGGTTGTATGTTAAATTAACTTTTACTCCTCTTATTCTAACATTTTATGTCAAAACTATATATTAAAAAGGGAAATACAATTTAAGTGTTTGCCTCATAAATTGCCAGTATAATAAC
The DNA here is from genome assembly GCF_000151845.1 of Pteropus vampyrus. Lineage (NCBI taxonomy): Eukaryota > Metazoa > Chordata > Mammalia > Chiroptera > Pteropodidae > Pteropus > Pteropus vampyrus. Next base: position 715,560 of record NW_011888792.1, on the reverse strand, counting down.
TATTAAGTGGCATCTTTAAAATTCACTAGGAAGCAGTTTTTGTTACATTGACATTTAGAGGACAGGATTAATATTGGTCTTTAAGTGGATGCTTTACCCAGGACTTCTTAAAATTCAGAATAGTTGTGTTTGAGATTTAAGAGCTTACTTAGGCACAGAAGCATTTTTATAAAAGACTTACTTGGCAGATAAAAGCTGCCATGCACATGAATAAAGTACTTATTTTATTATAGTTCTGCATTATCTAATACTATAGCTAATGTGGCACTTAAAATGAGCACTTAAAATATTGCTTGTGTGACTGGGAAACTAAATTTTTAATTTGACTTACTCTAAAATCTGAAGCAGTATAAAATATTTGTCCATTAAATACAATTTTGTTGTTTTGCTAGGGCATTTCACTTTCCCCGCCGAATATACAGCATTCCAAGTTGAGATGTGCGATGTTATAATTTACACTAGGCAAGTGTAAGACATATGATGGATTCCAAAGACTCAGGACAAAAAAATGTAAATTACATCATTAATTTTTTTATGTTGGAAAGATGTTGACAGATACTATTTTGGGTATTCATGTAAAATATAGTATTAGTAAAATCAATTTCACCCATTCCTTTTTACTTTTTTAAATATGACTATTATAACTTTTTACATTATCACTGTGGGTCACACTATATTTCTATTGGACAATGTCATTATAATCACTTCATAAGTTCAAGGACCCCACAGGAAATAAATTAGTAACTCAATATAAAGCCTATACAATTATATGTATTTCCTTATGTTTAGAAATACCCTTCAAGGACACTGTTACCTATAGCTACCTCTTGGAAGAGGCAGGATGAGGCACAACAGGGGACCCTTGACTTTTTATTTCATGATGTTTTGAGAAATTAGCTGTTCAAAAAGGTAGGTAATTACATTAATGATTTAAATTCCATAAGAACGAAGTCAATTAATAATAGGAAATACAAATTATAGCCTTTTTAACTATCTGTAGATAAGTTTCTAAAAGTTCAGAGCTTTTAAAAATGATTTCCTAAGACCATACACAAGCAGTAATCTATAGCTCTTTTATTATTGCCTGCTAAATCTGTGGAGATTACAACTAGTCTATGGTTTGCTTCTAGTATAGAATACATTCAGTCTTTTAAAAGTGGCTTTGCAGATATCTGAGCTCATACATTTTTGGAAGTACTTCGTTGCTTCTCTCAACATTATACTACATACATCAGCCAAAAAAAAGTTTCAGAAAATTTTCAAAGTGATATTCATCATGAATATATTCTTAGCATCTGATATAACGCTAAATTAACAGCCAAAAGATATAAATAATGTCCCAGCCACTGGAATATACAAAGTGCTGTTGCAGCGTATATGTGTTAGGCAATCAGGTGGGACGGAAGAAGACAAATAGGGATAGGCTGGCCTGGGCAACTGCTGGCAGGCCATGCACCCTGACTAGGCCACTGTAGGCAACTGTAATAAAAGAACTAAATACTCTTTATGGGAAGGCCCAGCTGTGGGATTAACCAGTCAGTGCTAAAATGGTAGTTTCAAGCATAGGCTTAGCAGCTCACTGAGAAAGAGACAAGGCAATAAATAGCAAATACTGTAATGTGGGAGATAATCTACACACACCCAGTATGGAAAAGACTCCCAGTCAGACCTGAGTCTCTAAGACATACTGAGTAGACACACTGATATATTTACATCCCTCTACGAAGCATAGTATACGTATGTTTAAGCACAAATGGTCTGAAATTATTTTGGGATCCAAAAACATTAACTCATACAAAGTGACTGATAATTAGGGCCTCTATAAAAAAAACAGGGAAAAGGGATACCAATAGCCCAAGACCTGTGGCAGGACAGTGGTACTATGGAATGTTGGCTGAAGCATATTAAAGTTAACCACAACCACTTAACAAGAAGAATGTGATTTTTTTCATCCATTTTGTTAAGCTATTGATCGCAGATGCTGCTGGGGAGGGGTATGGTTGAGAGTGTAGAAGAGGAACATTTTCCTGATGGACCCATGCTCCAAATGACCAGGTAAAATTGCTTTTAGTAATATTTGATATCGAAAATAGTATCTAAGAACATGTAATTAATATAAAAATTAATGACAGTTTATATATTTTTTATATTAAATCTTCAAAATCCAGATGTATTCCTGCATATATACCAGATCTACTTGGTCAGAATCCTTGAGAGTGAAGGCCAGGAATCTGCACTTCTAATAAAGCTTTCCAAGTAATTCTTAAGATCAGGCACATTTAAGAATCACTGTGCTAACAAATAATTTTTTTACTCCTTTACTTACTCCCTCCAGGACTGTGAGTCTTCCCCGCTTTGGTGAATGTTGTGAAGATATATACTATTTAATTTATAGTGTGTGTTATCTTTACTGATTTTATATATTTAGCATAATTTGTACTTTACTTTATAATTAGCTTATTAAGATATACTGGAGTACAACTCTCTATTACTTAGGAGAATGCCAAATGTATAACCAATACCCACAGGGTTACTCATTAAGATATGTACATATATATAATTTTTACATATTTATTATGTTAACTACAATTTTAACTAAATGATGCAGTACCTATGATGAGCCTTAAAATGGTAAATCTTAGATTTAAAGGCTTAGAAAGCTAAATAATCAGACAATACAACAATTTTTCTAGACTTACCTTAGAAAATTCCTTTGTGGGCAGCTAATAAGATATTAAAATTCAACATGCATAATAGTTTGTAATCAAAATACTTCAGTTAGAAAAAGCTTTTTCTGTTTTCGAAAGCTAGAATAAGACTGCCACATTACTAGAATAAGACTATCCTCTTTACTTGGAATATGGCTGTACTGCAGAAATTTTTAATGAGTGAGAGATAAAAAATAGGATTTACATAGCAACGTCTTTGAAAAGTGCTTCTCTATTAAATTTCTATAAGCTACAGAAGTAAAACCTGAAGTTTACAAATTTATGATCCAAGCTATAATTGAGCTGTATAATAAATAATAAACATCAGACTCAATACAATAGAAGAGATCCCATCATCCAATATAAAAGCTGTATTATCGAATGCTACTGAAGAAAGTTAAGACCATTTACTTGTTAGTTCTCCCAGTCTGTGCAAGGCAAAGCCTCTTCTTCATCCTCCGACTCAGGGGATGCTTCTTTGATTCTTCTCAGAGCTTCATGGATACTCCGTGTTAGAGGGTCTGAGTCAGGAAGAAGTGTGAAGGATTCTCTCAAAACCTCCTTTTGTACTTTCTTCAATTTTACCCCCTTTCTTATTTGTGCCAAGATATTATTGTCATCTTCATCAGGAAAAGGAGGCAGAGTTCGCTGTTCGACCTTTTTCAGATGAAAACTACCACGCTTCAAGGAAGCTAGCACCTCATCCATGGGTGAGCTCACTTTAGAGAATGAAAGAGAACAATTAGTTAGGATCACACAATAAGTCAAACTATATAACCTCTAGACTTTAAGACCGTGATAGCCCAGGATACTGGAAATACCATCTAAAAAATGGACCATGATGTGTGGACAGGAGACTGCCAGAGCACATGGGATCCCAATTACGCTTATTAAAAAGAAATCCCAAGACTCAAGTTTCATGTCAGGCATTATTGGTATTCTTATCATTTCCCATGTGAGGTATGGGAACAGACTGGGAGCTGGGAGGTGGTCGTTAGCAATATCCATAATGCAGCAGCCCAATCTAAATTCAGACAGTGACTGGGTTACACTTTTAATTTTTAAAAAATTAAATTTTGGTTCATTATAGTGATTGTGCTTTTTTCTCATTTAGTTATTTTACATATGAAGTTCTACTTGGGTTATAGTAAAAAAAATATTTTTCAGGATGGTTAAATGTAATATACAAAATGTTCTATATAATGTTGTCCTTATGCAAGTTACAGCTCCTTACGAGCCAGGGTTATTTGGTTCTTTTAAAAAATAGCTTTAAGGCATATCTGACATGCGATAAATTGTACATTACTCCTTAATCTTCTTTGCTTCTTTACACAAAGAGTATACCAAAGCCCTCAATAAATAAGCAACCAAATGTTACACTGTTCTGCCAATGTCATCCTAGTGTGATAGTCCTGACCAGATGGCTTACCTTTCTCATGTGAATACCTTTATTTCACAGGTTTAAAATCAGACTTTTAACACAAAAGGAGCCACCTACTATGTAGTACCAAATAGATCAAGTATCACTTCAGAAGCTATATTTTTAAAAACATGCCTAACAGCTAAAGAAGGTACGCATTTCTGTGTCTATACACATTTGTCAATGTGGGTTGGTAAGAATTCTGCATTGCTGTGACCTTGAAAACCTGTTTGCTAATATCCAAAAATAATATGTTTTAAGCTTTGTAAGGTTCTATACAATAAAAAGTCCTTTGATTATGCCTCACTTTATTCAACAGATGACACAAAGATATCTTTTTAACTTACCTCTCCTCCTCTGTAAACCTTCAGCAGTCTTTTTGAGCTTCTTCCTGGCACTGACCAGCTGGCTACTGTCAAACAGGTGTGCTGAAGGGGCACTCGCAGACTTAGGGATCCTCTTCTCATTCCCCTCCATTCTAGACAGACCTTGCTCCAGTGTCTCTGGGTTGTTGTCCCTAGCAAAAGGGAGAGGTGGCGGTGGTGGGGGAGGGGGAGGAGGTGGTGGTGGTGGAGGTGGTGTTGGAGGAAGAGGTGGTGGGAGTGGATCTGTGGTAACAGAACCTGGTTCAAGGTCAATATTATTCAAAAGTGGAAGAGAAACAGTGGGAGGCAGTTCCAAGGTAACACCACTGAGAGGTAATGAAGTGGCTTCAAGTTGTACTAATGAAGTATCTTCAAGTTGTCCAAGGCTTCGGGCTTTTGCTGTCTGTGATGACCCAAGTTTGCCTCTTCCTTCCTCCACCTCTTCACTTTTCTCTTCTACCTGAAGTGTTCCTGGTAGAGAGTCGCACTGGTCCTCACAGGGCACAGGACTGGCGACACCTGTTCCTCTTGCATGAGTCAATCGCAATCTGGTGGATTTAAGTATGACTTGACCAGGGTACCTCTAAAAAAATCAGAAGTTAGCATAACTGGTTAAATTATATTAAAACTTATGAATAAATGACTATTTTCTCCTTCAAGTGTAAAATGTTATTTTGGAGCTTTTGTAATTTTCAGAGAAAATTCTTTAATGAAGTTATACAGAAAACCAGAATACCTTTCAGTTATCACTAAATTCTGTATTATTTATCAAATCCTTTATCAGGGTCTTGTTCCCTTATCCACTTAAGAAGTCAGCTGTTCGAAATTACCAACATTAAAAAAACTCTTTACTAAATAAAATTATGAATTCAAATGGAAAAATAATAATAGTGATGTAAACTAGACAACATAAGTATCAAACATATATGCAGAAAGCCAAGGAACTATTATTAGTTTCTTACATGTTATTTTTAAATGCTTACAGATAAAATTTTTTGGACTACTGATATACAGAACTCTCATTCTACATTTTTACTACAGTAAAAACTATCATTAATTAATTTACTTTACTCAAAGTTTATCCTTGTATTAAGGACCCTGCCCACCCTCTCAACCCTTTTTTACTATAATACTAAGAGGACTTGATCAAAAGCTTACTTTGCCTATAAGAAGATCCCTCACCACAGACAGTGGAAGTAAGGCTCCTTAGTACTTTAACAACCAAAACCATTCAGCTTAAGCACAGTTCCAAGGAAATATTTAGCTAATGTGAATCAGTGTTCAGAGTCGTGGGTTAGCCTGGTAAGAGAACTGCTGAAGCATTTCTCATGTATGTTGATCCACCCTTTAATTCTGCCAGTGGTCATTTCCACAGATTATTAACATAGGTGGATGTATGTGGAATTAATAATAAGTTGATATGTGAAATGGACAGTTGGTTGTGAACTAATTTTATAAAACTCAAGAGGAATCTAAGCTTCCCAGAGGCCTGGACCGTTCCTCTTATACTAAAGTGGTAGGCCGAGGGTCACAAGGATATTAATTTTGGGAATGAGAGGACAGGCAGCCATCCAATCCAAAAATTAATTTAAAAACATAATAAAAAGGACTCCCATGATTATAATTATTTTTTAAATAACAAAGGGAAAACCAAGTATTCTCATACAAAGAAATCGTACAATTGGAGTACGCATGTAGCTCTATATAAAAAGCAATGGAAAATAATAAACTGACCATACTTTTATTACCTGTTTAAAAGTTCGAAGTCTATCCAGTGTTCTCTGTCTTTCTTGGCTAACCCAGGCACTTTTTCGTTCTTCTTCATCATGTAATTTTTCTCTCTTCTGGTAAAAAATTAATAGTAATTCTATTACAGTCTATCCCATTAATGGGAAAAAAGGAAAAGAGTTCTCCCAGTATGTAAACTGGATAACTCCAGAGAATAATGCATTAGATAAAATGTTTTATGAAATGAAGAACTATTAGTTTTTAATAAAAATTATCATTTTAAAATTCAAAATGACAAAAATAATACTCTTTTATATTCTGCATTTGTTCCCAATTCAAGATGTTTGCTCTGTAAAATAAAGTCTTCTGTGAACTAAGAAATGTTTCATCTTTGGAGCTGTGGCTTAAACAATTTTAGTATGAAATACTTGTAGCTGCTGTATTCTGCTAACTCAAATAGTGGACCTTAAAAATAAAATCAGCAACCAGTTGGTCAGTAATTTAGATATTACACATTACATCAACCAATATAACCGGCATAGTAAAAAAGAAAAGTACTTACAGCATTATACATGAATCATTTGGTTTATCATACCTTACAGTTGCCGGTTAATCTGCACAAAAATTTAAAAAATTTCCCATGTTGTTGAATCACCTATAAGCTGTCTAATTAAATCTCATTTGGCAGAACAAATATTAAATAAATGAAAAGGCTTTCTAGATAGGTAGATGGGTTATGGCTTTATTTTTACTTTATTTTAAAAAATTAGAAATGCTTCCCACAAGATCAGATAATTTCATATGGAGGTGATGGTGGTCTCCAGTGTATCATTAACCTGTCTTTCTTCCATTCGTCTGCTGTCCTTTTCCAATTCAATCCTCCATTATTCTCTTATTCTATTACCTCTCTCTTCTTCCCCACCAGCTTTGTCCTGGACAATATAATTTCTAATAAGAGTTACTGCTGACATTTGTCTTGGATGATGATAACAAAATCTAAAGGATGGCTTGACTCTTCAGACTAAAAGTGTGTATCGAGTTTCAGGAACTCTCGTGCACAATGATCAACTGACAAAGTTACTACACTAAAATTCTACAATAAAGACTTGTTATGTCTATCTGGGAAGAAAAATCAAGTCTTATAAAGGCGTGTGGGTGGGGGTTACTTTGGGCCTCTGCATTATAACATTCAATGCTACAAGACAGTGTTGGCAGTGTCTCTAAAATTTTGATGGAGAGGAAACTGATAGCATGACCCAACCAAACTGTCCTTTATGTATAAAGGAAACAGACAAGCATTCCCCAACATGCCAGAACTCAGAAAATACAGCAACCACGAAACTTTCCTGAAAGAGTATCTTAATGAAATCTAACCAACTCCAAGATGAATCAAAATAAACTTAGAAAAAGAGAAGCTGTGGCAGGGAGTACTTACTGGATGGTAACAAAAGGTAACCCAAAGTGGGTTTCTGTTAACTTTATTAGTCTGGGTACTGGTTATATAGTTATGTTCACCTTGTGAAAATTCTTCAAGTTATATACTTATGAGGTATATACTTCTTTATATGTACATTATGTATGTATTATGTTTCAAAACAATAAAAAGTTTTCATAACAAAGTATTGTTTTAAGAAAATGAGAACAATGATTGTGCAGGGCACATACCAGAGCACAGAGGAAGTAGTATTAAAAGAAGCCATCGTGAGCAAAATAATCAAAAAAGGTCTGATCAGTTTCCATAAACTACAGCTTAAAAGTATTCCATGGTACTGGTACTTTATTGAAATGAAACCCATGATTTATGAGTATGGTTACATAAAACAAGAATGCATTTTTTAATGGGGAGAACTGACTTGTTTCCTGACTACCATTTCCTTCCCTTACCCAGTTTGTCTCTGAGCTTAAAAAAACAAAGTAATATGCAAGTAATTTTATATATTTTAAACTATTCTGTTTTAGAGCTTACTATTAAATAGTATACTACCTTAGTCTTACATATTTAATTTGCAAAAATATCTAGAAGAAATTTTTGAAACAATAAGGCTAAAATCTAGGGGTTTATATTTTAAACAATCTACCACCCAAAAGATTTTGATAACGGTGATTTAAAACTAACTTTGAAAAACAATGATTTAAGTCAACTTTCATTTCCCTCTATCTATGCATGTTAAAATGACTAGATGGTTAATGGATTCATTCTTCCACAATGAAGTATTCCACCTAAAGTTGGTATTAGGCAAATAACATTATGCAGATGATATTTATCTTTGAGATTCCTCCAAATATCAATTTCTTCATTTTTACTTTTCTTTTACCCTATACAACTCTTTGAGAAAGAATTTGCTATTCATTCTAAAAAGTTATTTAGTTACTCCATCCACCAAAGTATTGGCATTTCATCAGAAGTCAAAATATTCATGTAATAAGGAACAAATTCTAAGTGTGGAACCTCAATAACAAGCTGACAGTGCAGGTACTGATGGTGACAGTAAGGGGCACTCTCATACACCTGCTGTGCTGGTCCCTTTGTCTAAACTTTCTTACAAAGCTGTTTTTGATCCATGAAAATAGTAATGAAAAATAAAAGTACAATGATTAATTTTGCTATTTCTACACTCTTAAGAGAAAGGTGAATCATACAGTTAACGGGTAGTTCAGCTACTTTTATATGTTTAAAATCAAGAATAAGGGGCTTTAGTATAACATGTACCAAAATGAGCTTAAGTGATAATACTGACAAATTTTAGCCCTTTGGCCTTTAGTGTGACACTAAAGAAAAAAAATTTAAGTAAGCATATATAGTAATATAGTCATGTCAGCATTTCTACTATTTAATGAAATACAAATCACTGGTGTTAACTAACCTAAGACATGTGTCTGAAAAGACTACTATCAGGATAATATACTGCAGGCATGATGAGGTACAGTAATACTGGGAATAGAAGATTTTTAATGTGATTTTTTAAAAACCGGACTAATGGTCTCGGCATAGTGTAATTAGAAGGGAACGTCTTCAACTTTATAAACAACATTTACGAAAAACCCTACAGCTAATATCGTTCTACTGGTGAAATCTAGAAGCTTGTTAAGATCAAGAAAGACAAAGATGTCCTCTCTAAGCACTCCTTTTCAACATCTTATTGGAAGTCTTACCTAATGCAACAGGACAAGAAAAGCAAATAAAAGGTATACAAATTGGGACAGAAAAAAATAAAACTGTATTTGCAGATGCTGATTGTCTATATAGAAAATTTGAAAGAACCAACAAAAAAAGAAAACTCCTGGGACTAATAAGCTATTACAGCAAAGTTGCAGGATACAAGGCTGACATGTAAAAGCCAACAACTGTCTAATGTACCAGCATCAACAACTGGAGTTTGATATTGAAAACTATATACATTACCACTTCAATACTATTTACATTAGCATGGGGGGGGTGAGATCAATAGATTTAGGTACAAATCTAATATGTACAAGATCTACTGAAGCAAACTATAAAACTCATAAATCAAAGAACTAAATATATGGAGATTAATTTCTTGCTCATGGATAGAAAGACTCAATATTGTTAAGGTTTCAATTATTCCCAATTTGATCTATAGATTCAATGCAATCTTAATCAAAAATCCTAGCTGCTTACTTTATGGTTATTGACAAGCTGATCCTAAAGCTTCTTCAGAGAGACAGAAGACCTAGATCAGTGAAACAAAATACAGAACTCAAAAATAGACCCACATAAATATAATCAACTGATCTTTAACAAAGGAGCAAAGGCAATTCAATAGAGTAGACAGTTATAAAAAAAAGTTTTGCTACAGACCTGCAACCTTTATAGTAACTCAAATAGTAACTCAAAATGGATCACAGACCTAAAGGTAAAATGCAAAACTATACAGCTCCTAGAATATAAGATAGGAGGAAATATAAATGACATTAGGTTTAGTGATGACTTTTTAGATACAACAACAAAGATACAGCCCATGAAAGAAAGGCTGGTAAGCTGGACTTCATTAAAATTAAAAACTTCTGCCCTGTGAGAAAGACTGTCAAGAGAATGAAAGGACAAGGCACAGATTGGAAGACATTTGCAGAAGACATATATGATAAAGGACGATTACAGAGCACATGCAAAGAATTCTTAAAACTCAACAATAAGCAAACAACTCAGTTAAAAAAAATGAGCAAAAACTCTGAAGAGACACCTCACCAAAGAAGATATACAGATGGCAAATAAACATTATGAAAAGATGCTCAACATTATATGTCATTAGGAAACTGCAAACTAAAACAACCATGAGATATCACTACACATCTATCAGAATGGCTAAAATCTGAAACACTGATAACACCAAATGCTGGTGAGGATGCAGAGCTACAGGAACTCTCATTCACTGTTAGTGGGAATGCAAAATGGAACAGTCACTTTGGAAGACACTTAGTAAATGTCCTACAAAAAAAAAAAAAAAATTAAACATTCTAACTATACGATCCAGCAATGCACTCCTTGGTATTTACCCCAAAGAGTTGAAAACTTATGTACACACAAAAGATTGTTTGGTGTTTACTGCAGCTTTATTCATAATTGCCCAAACTTGTAGGTAACCAACATGTCCCTTCAGTAAGTGAATGAACTTACTGTCGTACATCCAAGCAATGGATTATTCAGTGCTAAAAAGAAATGAGCTATCAAGCCATGAAAAGACATGGAAAAACCTTAAATGCATACCAGTAAGTTAAATAAGCCAATCTAAAAAGGGTACGTACTGTGTAATTCCAATTAAACATTATGGAAAAGGCAAAACTATGGAGACAGTAAAAAGATCAGTGGTTGCTAGAGGTTTGGGTAGAGAGGGATGAATAGGTAGAGCACAGAGGATTTTTAGGGCAGTGAAAATATTATAATACTATTAATGGTGGATTCATGTCATTATACATGTCAAAACCAATAGAATGTATACTCCAAGAATGAACTCTAATGTAAGCTATGGGCTTTGAGTGATGATGTGTTAATGTTGGTTCACTGTAACAAATGTACCCCTCTTGTGTGAGATTTTGCTAATAGGAGAAGTTATGCATGTGTGTGCTTTTTGCCTAGAACGTCTCTAAGTTATAAGTACGTGTACATACACAGTGAACTATTGCTAACATCTACATATAATATCTTCTTATTCTTTACAGATTTTATTCATGTTGATAAATGTAAAAATCAAACTTTTGTTCTAAGTCTCCAAGAGTCCAAACTTACTAGTTGTAGTGTATGATGGGTTCTATATTCCTCTTCACTCTGAAGGCGCTGCTGGAATTTTTCATTGTGTTTTGCAATACAAATTTCCTATAAATACATAAAATATGTTTTAATATATGTGAAATCTAAAAGAGCCAAAACACCATACACCAGGGTTTACTTGATAAATTTTAATCTTAACATAGCAAAATACCAAGCAAATGGCCTCTGGTTTCTCATTAGAAGTATGAAGCAACATAAGCCAAATAATCAGGATCTTAAAAAGACTCTTCTATCAAACTATTAAAGCTTCTCTAGAACTCTTGATTTCTCTTTTTTAGAGCAGGAGAGATGGGGGCAAGGCAGAGTAGAAGGATGGTGTCCTTACATAATCTCAAAGGTCTCTTTCACAGTTCCAAAATCTGTGGTCAAAAGATTCTAAGTCTTACTGTACTCTTTAAATTATTCTGGGTAAAAAGGGACATACAACTCTTGGCTTAAGGTCTGTATCCTGTGATGAGTTAAAAAACATGACTTTGCTTGGACTGGTTTAAACAATATCATGAAATCTGAATCTTCTGGTCATTGACTTCAGAACAAAAAGAGACCATAAAGACCAGAAATTAGGAATTATAAAGAAAATATAGGTATGCTTTTTTTAATCATATAAAAATAAGAACACAATATAAAATAGGAGATATGTGCTTCTTTACAAAACAATGCACTATCATCTGGCAACTTTTTAGTGGCGCATGCTAAGTCTTAATTTTCCCTGGGTTCTTTTGACAAGTCCTCCAGCTAAAAGGGTTTACATTAGTTTCCAATATTCTCAAAGTTTACCAAAAGATTAACTCTTCTAACCAGAGAAAGGCATTTAAGAAATGACCTTTTAAACCAATAAAGCAACTGTTTATATCATATTTTTTACAATACTGGGTTGAAGTCGGTTGCCTAACAAGAGATTCTTGAAATGAACCAGTCCAGGTCAGTCTCCAGGGGAAAATAAAGGCAGCATTATATAGTGACATGATATAGTGCTATAATGACTCAGGCTTCTAAGTCACACAGACCTAGTATAGAATCCTAATGTTGCCCTATACTAACTGCTTTTCCTTGGGTCATTTAACTACTGAACACCTATGTTACTTTAGTTATAAAATGAAGATACAGGTTCACTATCCCTTATCAGGAACAGAGATTAGTCGTGTTTTGAAATTAAATTTCTTCCCAGATTTCAGAAAGGTGATAATGTTACATATACCATATAATTACCCAGTAACTCCAGCAGGATCTAAAGATACACCCCATAAGAACTCTTACTTTGCTTTAAAAGGTATGCAAGTGTTAGTGACAAACTGGGTTAGAATTATTAGCTATGGATCAAAGATTAGGTAATACGTAAAAGCAAGATTTAAAATTACAGCTATATATTCAATAAATTCTTAATGTATTATGCCTTTTTATTTCTGAGGTAGGCTTTCTTGGCTGAAACCCGTCCACGTCTTGCTTCTAGCTGGCGTGCTTTCTGCTGAAGTTTCTGTAGCTCTTCCCTCTGTAAATGCAATGACGCTGCCATCTCTTCCTTCTCCAGCATGGCCTCCATGCTTTCATAAGTGTCATAATACACCACTTCATCTCTCTTTTCTGTTATAGAATAGCAACAAGGGGTAGTTGTTAAGAGCATGGGCTGCAAAGACAGAACAGGGTTCTAATCCACTTAATTGGCTCTGTAACCTCAGGCAAAGCCATTACATCTTATAAAGTATTCAATCTTTTGTGGACTTATGTGGTTAAATGTACACCATACCTGATATAAGTCTTTTGATGCTTTCCAGTTGTGCTGTCAATAGTAACTCTTCACACTTCAAGATTTCAAACTGTACTTCATACAACTGAAGTTGCAGATCATAATAATCAGCTTCTAACTGATCCAACTGAGCTATGGCTTCTGTACCACCCTGCAAACTCTGCATCTGCATTGAAAATAAAAATAAGAACACTTCTGGTTGGAGGGGACAAGACAGTGAATTCTTATTGCTACAAAATAATCCCTTCTGGCTGGTGAGTTAGGTGAAATATGTTAGCATATAAAGAGAGTATGTTCTAAACAAGATTCCAGCCTTTCCTTTACATTCTAGATATCTATAGTCTTACCTAATGATTCTATTCTTCTTAGTATATAATTTCAAAATTCTTTAACAAAAATTTTGAACTGTGAAGCAATAGTTAGGCTATGGTCTAAATGTGCAACAATATACATTTAAAAATAATCAGATGAATTAAATACAGTGCTGTTTAATAAATGTTGTAAACATTTTTAAAATAAGTATTTAATAAACTAAGTTATAAGTCAGTGGTCCTGCTGTATTAGGTAATATGTTATGAGTGACAATAACACACAATATATATAGAACAAACCCCAAATGGGTTTAATTATAGTGGTTCGTGGAGGGGAATGTCGACAAAATGAAATTCTGCTGTTTTTGTCCAAAGTCATAAAAGAAGAACCTAGGAGTGATTTCTTTTCTGAAACTCCCAGTCTTACTTTAAATTATAAGCATCCCTTTACATACTATCTTGGAGCTCTTGTCCAGCTCTGGAGACCACAGCTCCAGGATGCATCTTCCTCTGTTATCTGCACCCATACTTTCTATGAGCACAGCATACAAAGAGGTAAAATACTTGATGTTAGAAGGCTTTATTCTCTAAGTGGGGAATTATAATCAGTAAAATCTTAGTGTGAATCAGTCTACAAACCATCTAAGATCAGTTCTCCAGTGATACTGTTCACTGTCTGGTCCAGGCTATTAGTTCTCTGACCATTTATCTGCCACATTCATGACACTGTGCTAAGGCTCCCCTCTAGCATTCTCCTGTTTGATTCTTTGGCTAAGAAAGGAAATTCAAAGTGCCTTGCTGACATAGTTTTACATTGTCAGCTACCTCAACTGCAAGTAGAACAATATTCTGATCCCTGCCCAGGGCCCATGTACCTTAAAAACACTTGAGATGCACAGTGATACCAGAATACAACAAATATATCAAACTGAAAAAGGAAGGGGGTATTCTCTTACAGTAAGTGACCTCGCCCCCAATTTTCTGGTTTAGTGAGTTCTATTCATAGTAAGGGAGTCCAAAGGTGGATTTGCAATGGCTAGGTTCAGAAGGACAAAACCTTATCAGAGGCAAAGGTGCACACAAGGGATCTGTTAAATCCCAACCTCTGAAAGAACAAATAATAGGGTAGTGGTGGGCCCCAGGAAAAGTTAAAGGGCTGTAGTACCAGGGCAGAGAGGACTTTTATGGAATAAACTGAGGAGAAAGGGAGAAATGTCAGGGAAGTCTGAGAGAGCAAAGCAGTGCTCTCGGGTTTATCTAAACTTCAACGCAGAGGCGAAATCCTTAGTGAAAAGCATGGAGAGATATGGGAAGGCTACACTGTTCCGAATCTCTTCCCTATAACATCTGAAGTTTCCAGACTGATTTTTTTTTCCTGGTACCTAACTCAGCTGACAGCCACAGAACTAAGGGAATGGGAATCCAGAGTGGAAGGAGAACCAATTCCAGACAATGGAGCCATGGAGAGAAGGTAGGTACCACAGATGGCACATCTTTGTTATACTTGGGGGTAGTACTTCCCTGGACAAGAAGGAAGCCTAGAAAGTAGGTTAAGTGCTCAAAAAAGTAGACAATCAAGTGCCATTAAAAACTCTGCTACCTTGAAATTTTACTCAGCTCAACTTTCACCCTTCTAAATAAACACTTTTGATATCAGGATATCAAGACCCCAACCCCAACCAAACTGTGACTTCCAAAGTAACCCAGGTAATATCAGCAATGTTGGAACTAGACCCAATTCTCCCAATTCCTTCCAAAGATAGTTTTCCTACTAGGCAAAAGCAGAGGGCACCATTCTAATACATACAGAAAAGTAAATCTAGCAAGGAAATGAAGTACCAGTCGACGTCCATATGTCCACATAAGTACATCACGCACTACTGACCACACAGATGATCCTTTCCTCCGTGCACAATGTAGTAGTTTTCATGTGTACCTATCTTGACTGACTATATCGTGAAAAAAGATATAAAGCAATTTATATAAACTAATGATGTTTTTGTCTTGCCTTTCACCCTACTGTGCTAGAAAACCCCATGACACATGAGGGGCTATGAAAAACAGCTTTCAGAGTATCTGTGGGTTGAGCCAATCATTCAACAAATATTCACTGAGCATCCACCACTGTGTGACTTACAGAGAATATAGCAGTAGACAAGAAATGAAATGAAGGTTCAAACAGTGGTCATAAAAACCATGCACAGCATAAGAGAAATAACATTAAAGGCAAGGTCAGCAAGCTCTCAATCAAGACTAGCCTTTTTAAGTGGGAAAGACGGCAAGGACAAACGACCTAGAAACAGACATCTGAGTATAAATACAGGTTCCACCAATAACAGCTATACAAATATAGATAATGCATGTAAGATGACAGAACTGTCTAAAATTCCACATTTCAGAAATCTTAGAAAACTGAATATATCACTAATTTCTTTGATGTCAAAACCTAACCTCACAATTCATTTGTAGGAATATATGATATGAATTGATGTGAGTCCCTATTTATTCCATTTAATGTAATATCTGTATGTTTTATTACTGGAATACTAACTCTTGTCTGGAAGTTATATGCCCTAAATTGGCTTCCTAAAATCTAAAAAACTAAGAATTCTGAAATTTAGGGGTTTCAGATAATGGCTCATGGGACTGTAGTATAAAGAATTATATTTGAGAATTCAATGTCCACTGTGGTATACTGTAAATACTCAATAAATACTTGATGACTTCAATAAAGTGACATAGAGGAACATAACCTTAATTAATCATAATTTAGTCATGTGCTTTTAAGAGAAAGACAAAATTATGAAATAAGGAACTAGCCTCGGGGTTGTTCAGTACAAGTATATCAGATTATAACATATAGTTATAATCATATAACTATATGTTATATGATTATAACATATAGTTATAATCAGCTCTAGCAGTTTATATATGTTCATAGAGATGACCTCAAAAAATAATTTTTTTAAAATGGATGGGGAATGACTAAAATTCTCTACATGACAAGAAAGTATACTGACATATTTTTAGAACTTTCAACCACAAGGATTAAAATCCAAGTAGTTTTCTGGTTAATTTCCTATTAACCAGAGAACATGGTTAACCTGAAGATAACAGTCCGCAAGGTGAGATGTGACTATATTTTCTATGATTTATTTCCTGATGGTATCTTAACTTTAGTACCTATTTCAATGAATAACTATAAAGAAAATATCACTATTTCATTAATTAACCTTATTTTAATAATACTTCCAATATATATCCTACTCCTAACTTTGTGTGGTTATATGCAGTTTAATCTTGTCCAGTAGTTTAAAATATGTCTGAAAGTACAAGTATATCAGATTGTGCTGGTTTTTTTTTTTTTTCAATTAGAGTTGACATTTAATATTATTGTATATTAGTTTTAGGTGTACAGCAGAGTGGTTAGACATTTATATAATTTTCGAAGTGATCCCCCCAATTACTCTAGTACTCACCTGGCACTATAACAGTTATTAAATATTATTGACTATATTCCCTATGCTGTACTTCACATCTCTGTGACTATTTTTTAACTACCAATTTGTATTTCTTAATCCCTTCAACTTTTTCATCCAGCCCCTGTGCTATTATTTTAAAATCTGAATTGGTGAGGAGTAACTACTGAAAAGTAGAGTAAGGTAGTCACAAATAATTTAAGTAAACCTGGATTCTTTCCAAAGTAATGGGCCATAAAGGCACTGACAGTTTCAGTTTTTGATGGGAAAATATGAACATCTGAGGACAATCTGGGTCAGAGGCTCAGGTACAGATTATTTGGGAACCTACTAAATTTGTGTGCAAAGCTGTATGTGTATGTGTATTTCTCTGAGTACAGAGTTCTTAACTTTCAAATTATTAAAGAGGCAAGTAGACTGTGACCTAAAAAGGGTAAAATGACTACAATCAAGACAGAAACAAGTTAAAAAGGAGATAGATTAAAAGAAATGGTACTTATTTAGTGTAGTTGAAGAAAACTTAAAAGTCAAATAGAATTTTGCTTGCCCAGGTAATATTTAATATTTCAGCATTAATTTAGAAATTTTGTTTCAAGTTCAGCATTATACTCATAGAAAATATTACTATTTTCAACTTGATTTCTATTTGTAATTTTTAAAGTGGTTTCTTCTGTCATGTCAGGAAGTTGTTGTCTCTAAAATACCTGAGGAGATACAACCTATCAACATATTTTAAACTACGAAAGTCTCCCCCATAACTTAAATTAATGGGTAGTACTGTATTATAAAACTTTCGCTGGCAAAGCATTTGTTTGGGATGGGCTTAATAATTGACATTTGTTCTGTTTCTGTTTCTCGTGAGTAATGTGGTCACCTTAAATTAATGCTAATAAAACTGGTACAGTACATCACAGATACATATAAAAAGCACAATACATACATTATATATACACAACAAGCATAAACATGGCAAGAATGACTGACAGTTTTACCAAAACCTTTGAAGAATTCAAACACAATCCAGAACATCAAAAACAGATTATTAAGGTAATAGGATGGCCCCAGGGAAAATGACCCCACAGATAATCATCAGCCCAGACTCTAAGGGCCCATTTCAGCCTCACCCTTCCAACACCCTAGACCAATTCCAGTAAGAACAATGTTCTTGCAGTAGCAAGTAGTCAGAAATCTTACACTCAGCAGTTCTTTTAGACACTCTATGTTGTCAGTACAACCCAACTGTCAGCCTGGTTAGAACAATAAAGCTAGTCAGTGTGATGAAAACAAAGGGTGGTACCTCTACTTTATAGGCAATAAAAACATGCTAGAATTTTAAGTTTTAAAAGTTCTAGAACTTAAGAAAATTCCAGAAGGTAGTAACATAAAGAGAAAGCTAAGTAGAAAGGAGACTATAGTAGAAATGCCTCAGGGGAATATGAGAAGGGTCTGAAATTTTTGCAAACAGATTCTGGATATAAAGTGTGAAAAGGTTCCAGGAAAAGGCAAGTTCCAGTATTATCTTTAACAATAGTAACAATTAAGAAAATGTAAGAAAAAAATAAAACTACAATTTAAAATCCAAAATATTTCTTCCCGGATCACAGACGTGATACGCTATTTCATCTCATATACTATTTTTTTTTTAACAAGAGATAAGCATATGTACTTTTAAATGTCCATGATGACTATACTGGTATACCTAAGCCCCAAAAACTTCAATAAAGCTGTATTGATAAAAACAGACAACATTTTGTTCTTCTCTGCAGACAAAAATGTACTGCTTTCACAAATACATAGTTAATGTTTTAAAAACCAATATGGTTGATCTACAGAATGGGAGCAAATATGTACAAGTCATATATTTAATAAAAGACGTATCTAGAATACATAAAGAACTCTTTAAACTATGCTGTATATGTGAAACTAATATAATACTGAATGTCAACTGAAAATGAAAAATTTTATAAAGGTGGGGTGAAGGGGAATAAGAGGTTCAATTTTCTGGTATAAAACAAGTCATAGAGATATAATGCATAACATGGGAAAGAGAGTCAATTTTGAACAACTGCTTTTAGATATATTCTAACATATATATCAGTGACTCTTTTCAAGAATTTCTAAGACTATTCCTTTTTTATTTTTTTGTATCCATGAACAGATTCTAATGAAGCACAGTCAAATTGGACCTCTATTTAACCCTGCTTTGTTCCAGAAGGAATAAAACGGGAAGTTCCAAAAGGTAATGGTTTGAGCATAATATAATCAAGTCTAACAAAATGTTACTGCCTTAGGATTTTTACTAAACTTCTCTGGGCAGTAAAACTAATTATCAGAAAGCTTTGAATGTTACAGTACAAAAAAATTTAAAGACAACAAAGAAATTCTGACATCATTGTTTTTGTTTTAATAGTGCATTGCTACCTACAGTCACACTGTGATACTGTGAAAATACCATGTGTCTAACTGTTCTATTAGTGGCAACTCAAATCATAGGCCCCATCATGAGTATTATCATTGTCTCACAAATAGAGTGCAAAATTAACAGTTGCCTGTAGAGTCAGAAAAATGTTAGTCTTGTACAAAGATAAAAATCAAGTAGCAAATCTTAATTTTTAAAAAAATTTATATATTTTTCTGAGTTTTTGTTACCTCTTCTTTTAGTGCATGTTTCCTCTGTTCCAAACAGATCTCTTTAGCTCTCATCATCTGCAGAGTCTCCTTAGAAACTGCATACTGTAGTTTTTCCATACGCTCAGCGGCTGCTGCCCATGATGCTTTACCAAATTTCTTCTGATCTGCTCGCATTCGATCGTACACAGCTATTAATAATAATTTTTAAAAAGGATATTAAGACATAAAACAAATTGATACTAACCTCTGCTGGCAAAAATAAAGGTTCTTGCTAAGATGACCATTTACATTATGTTATATAATACAGGATAACAACACTGTAATAATACTCTATGATGATCACTTTAAGTAAAAAGAATCTCTGAAGGCTACGCAGTCCTGGTGTTTACAGGTATCATGTTAAAGCTACAAACAACAACAACAACAAAAACCTTAATGTTCTAATTTGTACTTGTCAGAAACAGGCTCATTTAAGATGTTTTTAAAAGATGAGCAGTAATATATCAAAATTAGGTTACATCTGTTTTTGTATAAGGAAGGAAATAAAAGAAGGACCTGTTTTATACCTCTTCTAAAAAGAAGTTATCTTCTGATTGGAAGCAAAAAGGAAGGCTATTAATCTCAACAGCATAAAGCCACACAGAGATGTTTATTCTGTTTCTGTTACATGGGAGAAGGAAAACATGCTCAGAAAAGGAAAATTAAAAGGTCAAGCAAACCTATTCTCTCCTTGTTTGGGCTGAAGGGCTTCCTGCTAAGATAAAATCACCAGAACTTAGATATAAAGAAAGTCTACAAAGACTTTGATGAAGCATTTGAAACTCCAGAATGATGCTGTAATCACATAAAAAATGTTTTGCCTGAAACTGCAGAAGCAAAGTATAAAATAAAATAATCAAAATTGTATAAACTATGAACTATACATCAGAATATACAGAGAATTATTGCAATTATATATAATAAACCAAGCGTAGAAAAAAATTGACACGCAAAGTGGTTGCACAAGGCTGGTAGGATTACAGATGTGGAGTTTGTTGTTCGTCTAATATCTAAATTTTCTGTAATGGTTATATTTTTTTTAAATCACAATGCTGCAAAGACTTTTTTTTAAACATCAAGAACAGTGCATCTAAAAGGCAGTCTAAACCAAGTACATAGTTAAAAATAGTTTACAGTATAAAAAGATCTTTAAATGTTCAAAGGAACTATTAATAACATAACGTACTGTTTTTAGTTTTTATTTTAAAAATTACCATACAGCTCTAGAGCAAATACCCAGGAGAGAGACTGCTGGGTCATATGGCAAAAGTACCTTTAACTACATAAGAAATCGCAAAATCATTTTCCAGAGATTACAATTTTGCAATTCTACCAGCAATGCAGGAAGGGTTCCTGTTACTCTGCATCTTTGTCTGAATTTGGTATTGTTAGCATTTTCTATTTTAGCCAATCTAATAGTCATGCGTTGGTATCTCATTGTGGTTTTAATTTGCATTACCCTAAAGACGAATGATTTAACATCTTTTCAAGGGCTTACTTGCCATCCTTATCCTCTGGTGAAGTGTCAGTTCAAGTCCATTCCCCATTTATTAACTGGATTATTCATTTTCTTACCCCACTATTAATTACATTGTTTACTGAGTTTTAAGAGTGCTTATATACATATGTATTCTGATACAAGTTGTCAGATGTTATTTGCAAATATTTTCCCTTAAATTCTATTGTCTTGTCATTGTTTTGATAGTACCTGGCAGAGGAAAAGTTTTTAACTTTGATGAAATTCATTTTATCAATTTTTTTCTTTTATGGTTCATACTCATTATCATATCTTTTACAGTTTATATTTGTGGTGTCATTGCTAAGAACTCTGTCTAACTCTAGGTTACAAAAACTTTTTCTCGTATGTTTTCTTTTGAAGTTTTACAGTTTTACATTTAGATTCATTTTGAGTTCATCTTTGTAAAACATGAGGCTCAGGTCAAGGTTAATTTTTCTGCATATAGATGGCCAATAGTTCCAATACCATTTGCTGCTTTCCATTAATTAGCTTTATCAAAAAGTAAATGGCCATATATTGAGTTCATCTCTGTAATCTTTATTCTCTTCCACTGATTGAGGAATCTATCCCTTCCACAATTCTATGCCACAGTAGCTCTATAGTAATTTGTAAAGTCAGGTAGTGTGATTCTTCCAATTTTTTTCCCTCAAAACTGTTTTAACTATTGCAGTTCTTTGCCCTTCCATTTAATTAGAACCAGCCCATTTATATCCACCAAAAAAAAAAAAAAAAACCACTGGTATTTTGACAGATGTTGTGTTAACTCTATAGATCACTTTGGGATGAACTGACACCATTACTATACTGAGTATTCCAATCCACGAACATAATATGTCTATCAACTTATTTACAGATGTTAATTTCTTTCATCAGTATTATAATTGTCAGCATACAAATCCTGTACATTTTGTTAGATTCATACCTAAATATTTCATTTTGGGAGGAATAATAAATGATGTTGCTTTAAAATTTTTGATTTTTAATTGTTCATTGCCTGTATAGACATAATTCACTTTTGTGTGTTGACCTTATTTCCTGTGACCTTAAGAGTCACTTGTTAGTCCCAAGAGTTTTAAAAAATAGATTCCATACAATTTTCTACATAAACAATGTTATCTGTGAATACAGACTATTTTATTTCTTCCTTTCCAAACTATATGTCTTTTATTTCTTTTTTCTTGCCTTTTTACAACTAGCTTAGATTTACTATATTATGCTGAATGGCAGTGGTAAGAGTAAACATCCTTGACTTTTCACCTGTTTTAGGGAGGGAGCATTCCATTAAAAAGGACGCTAGCTTTTAGGGTTTTGGTAGATGCCCTTTAGTAGGTTAAGGAAGTTCTTTTCTATTCCTAGTTTGCTGAGCATTTTCAGCACACATGATGTTGTATTTTGTGAAATGCTTTTTCAGTATCTACTGATAAACTGATCATGCTTTTTTAAAAAATATTTTCAAGACTGGCGTTTCTCAACCTCAGCACTTTTGACATTATGAGCCAGAAAATGCTTTGGCATAAGGATGGGCATCATAGGATGTTTAACACAATCTCTGGCCTCTATTTGCTAAGTGCTAGTAATACCCTCCGTAATTGTGACAACCAAAAATGTCTCCTGACATAGCTAGGTGTGGCAAAATCACCCATAATTGAAAACCACTGCTTTAAACCTTCAATATGGTGGATTACATTGATTGATGTTCACATGCTGATAGAAGGAGGATTAGGCCCACTTGGTCATGGTTGTTGTTTTAAAGTATTTTTATTACTATTTTAAAATGTGTCAATATTTCGTTGAGGATTTTTGCATCTATTATGTAGAATACTGATCTGTAGTTTTCTTTTTTTGTATTGTCTTTGTGTAGTTTTGGATTTAGGGTATTGCTAGTCCCATTCCATACAAATTAAAACTGTTCCTCTTCTATTTTCTGGAAGAGAAACATTATTATTTAAATGGTAAATCTGCCAGTGAAACCATTTGGGCCTGGAGAATTTTTTTCTTTTTTTTTTTGTGGGTGGGGGGAAATTTGAATCTACAAATCCAATTTCTTTAATAGTTATAAGAATATTCACGTTATTTATTTCATCTTGTGTTAATTTGTAGTAATTTGTATTTTTCAAGGAATTGTTCTATTTCATCTTTGTTATATTTGTAAGCTGAGAGTTGTTTGTAGTATTTCCCTTATTATCCTTTTGATGCCTGCAAGTTCTATAGTAATATCCCATATTAATATAATGTATTTTTAAATAAAAGATATTTTCATGTGCATTTGAAATATACATGAAAGACTAGGAGATGAAGAATGGTGGCGGAGTAATAGTGTAAGAGATTTTCAAAATTCATTAATCATATTATACTATATCTTTCCAAAAGAATGAGGATGGGGAGGCAAGTAATATGGTTTACTCAAAACTTTCTAAGCCACCTGCTTAGACAAATACCTACATTTCGGGAACAGGAAAGATAGGACACATTAACCTTGGTGGCTCAAATTGTAAAATGAGTTTTAAAGGTAACAATAAGCATCAATGTCAGATACCTCTGACAGCATCTATAGACAAAATCATTCACATTAACATTAAAACAAAAAGGTATTGCTGACTAAAATATACCTTAAAAGAATGAAAGAAAGCACTTATAGCAAACACTAAATGTTAGGTATAATTCTTTCTGAAGCATTTTGTTAAATCTAAGAAACAAACCACATTCATTTTACTCCTCAACAAATAGAAATCACCTATAATTATTCACAAAGTTTTCATCATAGCTATCAAATTTCACTTTGTGAAACATCTGAGTAAGCATCAATATACTATATCACATTCATCACTAAAAGAGGATCAAAGATTTGAAGATTAAAAAAAAGACCTCAAAATCTATTAAAAGGAATGAGGTCCTTTCATAATAACAAAAATAAAACATAAAACATCCAGAAGTGAACTAAATAAGAAATGTGCAGAGCCTAGATAAAAATCAAAAACCAAAAAACCCACAAAACTTTCCTGAATAAAACAGAGACTTGAATAAATGGCAGGGTAATAACAATTATGCAATTTTTTTTTCAAATTATCATAAAATATTTGTTTATTTAATAGCAAAGTATTTACTCTTTCCCATGAATATTAAAGTCCTCTTTCAAATTCTAAAACATTGTAGTTTTTATCAGAATTATATTAGTTTGGGAAGAAATCATTCCAATTTAAAAAAAAATGATTATAATACTATCTTAGGGGAAAATAATTAAGTATAACCAAGACTATTTTGAAAAATAATGACGGGATGATTGATAAACTGGGTAATAAATTTCATTATAAAGCTACCATAATTACAACATATAAAAACAGATAAGGCATATCAATGAAAAAGAGAGTCCAGAAAGAAATCCAAGTATATAAAAGGATTTTTAGTAGGCTTTAACTATTTGGAGGAACACAGAAACTTACTTTAGAAAATACAAGAAATTAAGTAACATAATTTAAAGATTTATAAAGAAATCATTCTTAAAAGCTGATGGTTCTTATAATTAAAATTTAACAAAAAAGTTAAAAGGAAATTTAGGAATATTTGCAACAGATGTCAGAGTTAATATACAACTATAATATAAATATAATAAAGATATCAATGAATATAAGGAGCTCTTACAGATCAACAGGAAAAAATACTACCATAGATCAATAGGCAAAAGATATTAACTGGAAAAATAAGAAAGAACATGTAAATATCAATTAATACATGAGAACAAAAAAGATCAACACACTCATTAATAATGAGAAATGCAAAATTTAAAAACATGATACTATTTTTCACCTATCAAATTGTTGGTTTAATTTTTCTAATGACAATGCCAAATGATGCTGAGGAATCAAGGAAAGTATTATTCAGCGCTGGCACCTTGAAGGAATAAATTGCTTTAAATGAAACTTAAGAAAATGTGGATTTGCTGAAAAAATAATCTGAATGCTAACTGATATTAATGCCAGGTAAAGAGATAAATTATTAAAATAATAAATAGCAGTGATTTTGAACTGCCTATCAAAGAGCCATGGAAAGATTTCTGCAGCCATCTATTGGAAGGAAGTTAAAAGGTATGGACCTTCACAGACCTTGCCCTACGTGTCTCTTTATTTGACTTGTCCTGACTTATATCCTTTATATACTGTAAGCATGTGCTTTCCTGAGTTCTGTTTGAATCACTGTAGCAAATAAATGAACCTAAAAGTAGTATGGAAACCCCTAAATTTGTAGCCAGTAGAAGTGCAGATGGCCTGAAAACATGACCCCCTAAATTTGTGAATAGTGTCTGAGATAGAGGCTGTGCCTTTAAATTGTGGGGTCTCTAACAGTGAATGGTTAGTGTTAAGAATTGAATTACACTATGCCAGTACCCCATTACTATTATTTTTTTAAGGTGGGCGTATATGTAAACACATATACCTAGTAAAGTTTGAAAGGATTTATCTGTGTTAATATTGATCTTCCTTAACTGCTAGGAATCTGAGTGGTCTTTATATACTTTTTAATACAGTTATTGTGAACATAAAATATTTAAACTACTCCTTTTCAAAAACGCCTAACACCAGGATGATTTTACTGGGAAACTCACCTTTTTGAGCTTTAGCTGTTATTTCAAAATATTTGACAGTAAGATCTTGAATGGACAGCACAGCCATGTGAGCTTTCCGCTGCCAATCAGCATCTTCTTTTTGTAGACTTTCGATTCTTCGGGGACCCAGATAATCATTCTCCATGGAAATCTTTAGAGTGACAAAAGAAAAATTAAGTTCATTTGTTTCTTTGATTCATTTCTTAAACATTTACTGAATATATCAGGCATTGTGCTTGGTGCTAAAACAAAGAATAGTTGTTTTTCCCTGCTCTACAGTACAAGCTACTAATTCATAAAATAAGTAAATTAACAACAATGTTGAAGGTATTTGACATAAAAATCTGCTCCCTCTTCATCCTTCCTTCCTCCATATATAAATATAGGACCTAAAGCAAAATGTTAAGGAGTGATTATTTTGGGGTGCTGAGATAATGAGAAATTTCTTCCTCTGTGATAATTATATTTTCAGGTTAAGAATTATTTGTGCCAATAAAATATTTATTTAATAACTAACATAAGTAAATAACTGAAAACTCAGATTTTAAAACTGATAATATTTAAAATCAGCCCATTCACCTACCAAAGGACCCAAGATAAAAATATAGCTATATACTATTTACAAGAATCACAACTAAAACTAAAGGACTAAGGAAAGTTGAAAATCAAATGATATATGAAGTGAATGCTAAAATAAAATTCACTGGAGTGATAATATTAATATAAAAGTGTATACAATCACTAAATGGTATGTTTAGCATGGGAGAAAGGTACAATTCAGCAAGAAAGCAATGGACTCTTTGTATACTCAAACCTGCTTTACCACACACTGAAAAATACTTAAAAATTAAATGAGAAGTTAATAATACCATATTAGGATGATTACAAAAAAAAACATATGATACAGAAAAATGTAAACCCACCCTGGAACATTTTTAAAAAGTGAGGTCCTAAGCCACTAAAACTTTGAAATGAGTTTAAAAGTTGAAACCATATAATCCACATTCTCTAAATGATGAAATAAATAGAAATTAAAGTCTAAAACCAAAATAAAATTTTAATCGCCTGTAAATTAAACACCCAGAGGAAGTTAACATTGGGTTTTAGTCTTGAAGCAACAATAAGCAAATGAAGTGTCTTCCAGAGAGGGGGAAATACATATAAAAGCTGCCCAGCATACAGTGAGTAATTTATTAGCAGTGTTAAGGGGGACAATGCCAAGGCAGAGAGAGGGGTCAAGAATAACTTCAAGGTTACTGTTTGAAAAAGTATGTACAAATGTGGAATTGCCATTTCCTCAAAAAGTAAACAATGGAGGAATAGCTGATATCAAAAAGGAAGACGATCAAAGATTTCCTCTTGCATATGTTAAGTATGACTTTGCAAAGGTCATGGCCACAAATATAAATCTGGGTAACCTTGACACACAGAAGACATTTAAAGCCATGAGAGTAAATGAGATCATCCAAGGAAGTCATGGGAAAAAGGCTCATGACTGGGCCCTAAGGAATTCCAGCACTCCGGTTGGGTGAAAAAGAGCCTACAGAAACCAAACCAGAGGTAGCGGGGACACTAGGAAAGTGTGGAATCACATAAGCAGCAAGATTCAAAAGAAGAGAAATCAACCCTGTCAAAAACTATTTAGGGATCAAGAAGGATGACAACTAGTATCCATGGACCTAACAGCATACAGATCATTCAACTTAGCAATAACAGTCCTGGAGTATAGGCAAACTCCCTCTGCCCATTAACTCCCATCGCATCTTCATATCTCGGCTGAATTACTAGTTCACTTCTATACATGTTTTTAATAAGGAGAGAAATGTAGATACATGTATAAAAAATACTCTTTTGAGAGATATGTTAATGAATTTAGAAAAAAGGATGCAGCTGGAAAAGGAGAAGGCAGGCCTTTGCTTTTTGTTTTATTTTAATGGCAGATTATGGAACAGGTTGAGTGGTAAGAAATATCCAGCA
The DNA here is from genome assembly GCF_000151845.1 of Pteropus vampyrus. Classification (NCBI taxonomy): domain Eukaryota; kingdom Metazoa; phylum Chordata; class Mammalia; order Chiroptera; family Pteropodidae; genus Pteropus; species Pteropus vampyrus. The sequence goes on along the minus strand of NW_011888792.1, from coordinate 687,752 downwards.
AAGGGAGAACCTTTAAGGTGCAAGAAACAATGGAGCTAAGTAGAGTAGGAAGGTCCTTGAGAAAAGATGAGAAGGGAAAGGATCCAGAGTACTGGCATAAGGATTTTCTCTTGGTAAATGGAGGAACAATTCCTCCATGGCTCAAAGAAAGGGAGGTTTTGGGTTTGATAAAGGAGGATATGGGGAACTCCTGTTTGATGATCTCTGTTTTCCCCAGTGAAGAAAAAGCCCAGATAATAAGAAGTTGGTACAGGAGAGGAGAAAAGAGAAGACATAAAATAGCTGTTTTTAGATGGTAGGGTGACAAACCATTTAGAAAGACGCAGTAAGTAAATATTAAAAATGAGACTAACCACGTTAGTGTGGTAATGGTGGAAAAAGACAAAGACTCATATACTGTTTGTGGAGCTATAAATTGATTAAAACATTTTCTGGAAAGTATTTTATGATACTGCATTTTTAAAAGGTATTTAAGACAGTATCTTCAAAGAATAATAATAACCGAAGATACTCATTGAAATGTTGTATGAAATAAAAGAAAAAAATGGGTTCCAGATATCTAATAAGAAATTTATGTATGATACACACATAAAACACAATTCTATGCAAAAATTAATGTTTATGGAGAGTTTTTAATAACAGATAAGTGATTATTTCATAATATTAAGACAGGTCAAAATCATAGATATAATTCCAATTACATAAAAGAATGTCCAGAAAAAAGACAAAATATGTAAAGTGTGTTATTATTGAAGTCATCTTTTGGCAGTAGATTATGGGTGATATTTTTCTTCCTGTTTAAAATTTGCACTTTCCAAATC
>NW_011888792.1:684993-686881 GCF_000151845.1 Pteropus vampyrus | reverse complement strand
TGGTTCTTCCTGATTTTTTTCTGTAGTTGATCTCTAGTTTCAAAGCATTATGATCAGAGAATATGGTTGGTATGATTTCAACCCTCTTATATTTGTTGAGGCTATCTCTGTGTCCCAGTATGTGGTCGATTCTTGAGAATGTTCCATGTGCACTAGAGAAGAATGTATAAACAGCTGTTTTGGGATGGAAGGCTCAGTAAATGTCAATTATGTCCAGCTGGTCTAATGTGTCATTTAAGGATGTTATTTCCTATTGATTTTCTGTTTGGAGGATCTGTCCATATCCAACAGTGGAGTATTTAGGTCCCCTACTACGATAGTGTTTTGGTTTGTTTCTCCCTTTAGTTTTGTTAGTAATTGCATTACATATTTCCGGGCTCCCTGATTGGGAGATAAATATTAATAAGTGTTATGTCTTCTTGGTGCATGATTCCCTTTATCATTATGAAGTGTCCCTCAGTATTTTTACCTTTTTTATTTTGAAGTCTGTTTTGTCCAATACTCCTGCTTTTCTCTGAATGCCATTTGCTTGAAATATCATTTTCTACCCTTTCACTTTAAGTCTGTATTTGTCTTTGGAGCTGAAATGCGTCTCCTGGAGGCAGCATATGGTTGGGTTTTGTTTATTTATCGAATCTGCAACTCCGTATGTTTTTATTGGTGAGTTCAGTACATTTACATTTAGGAGGATTATTGAAATATGAGCTCTTCTCATAGCCATTTTATGTTGCTTTCTAGTCGCTCGGTGTTTCCACTGCTTCCTTGTCTTTGTGTTTCTGTTTTCTTTATTTTGGTTGCCTTTGTGGGATTCCCTTCTGGTTCTTGTGTTTGTTATATACTTCAGTTCTGAATCTTTGGTGCGTGGTTACCATTACGAATAAGGATAGTTTTACATATACGTATATCTACGTATATATACATATGTATATACATATATACATATACAGTCGTCCATTTTCTTCTGCATGTGCCTTATCTCCATTCCCCTTTGTGAATTTGGATCTTTGAATCTTCCACTTTCCAGTCATTGTTATCTCAATTTGTCCCCATGTATGCTGAACATTCATTACTATCTTGCTATAGCAATTCTCTTATTATTTAAGCTTATAAGCTTATAATGCCCTGTTCTTAGTAAGGGTTGTACTTCTCTGCTTCTATCTGCCTGAAAGTCACTTTCCTCCTAATTATGGTTTTGGTTTTTTTTGTGTTGTTTTTTTGTCATTTTGTTTTAGGTGAGCTGACCCCTTTCAGTACTTCCTGTAGTGCAGGCCTCGTAGAGGAGAATTCCCTCAACTTTTGTATGTCTAGAAAGGACTCTTTATTTCTCCTTCATATCTAAAGGAGAACTTAGCTGGATACATTATTCTAGGGTGGTAGTTCCTTTCACTTAATAGTTTAAATATTTGATTCCATTTCTTTCTGGCTTGTAAGGTTTGCACTCAGAAGTCTGACAATAATCTAATGGGTTTTCCTTTATAAGTTACTGTTTTCTTCTCCTTGGCTGCCCTGAGTATTCTGTCTTTGTCATTGATTTTTGATAATTTTAATACAATGTGTCTTGGTGAAGGCCTTTTTGGGTTGAGATAATTGGGTATTCAGTTGACTCATTGAATTCCAAGCTCCAACTCATTCCTTAGGTTTGGGAAATTCTCGTCCACTATTTGTCTGAAAATGCTTTCTAGTCCTTGTTCCTTTTCCTCGCCTTCGATAATGCCCATTATTCTTATGTTTCCTCTCCTGATGGTATCAAGTAGGTTTTGAATTTCTCTTTATTTTTCAGTCTTTGGTTTCTCTCTTCTTATTTATTTCTAGATTTCTGTCTTTGATATCACTGATCTTTTCCTCCATTTGGTCAACTCTGTTTCCCAAGCTTGCTATTTCATTTTTC
>NW_011888792.1:683606-684943 GCF_000151845.1 Pteropus vampyrus | reverse complement strand
AAGCTTGCTATTTCATTTTTCGACTCTTGAAGTGTGTTTTTTATCTCCAGAAGATCCATTCTGTTCTTTTTGAGGGTTTCAATCTCCTTGCTCTGCTCATCTAGGTGTTTCTTCAATTCCCGAAATTGTTGATATGACTCATTTTGGAACTCACTGAGTTTTTTCAGAAGTACCATCCTGAATTCTCTGTCATTTAAGTTGCATATTTCTATGTCTATTTCTTTCTGAGATGCCTTGTCACCTTGGTTGTTCATGGTGTTTAATGGACTATTTCTCCACCTGGGCATTAATGGAAATGTATTCTGCTTTTTTCCCAGAAAGAAGATTTATTATATAAAGGTCTCTCTTTAGCCTGCTGCGAAGAAGGTGCTTTTCTTTTGGTTTCCAGTAGGTGGCGTCTAAGCCTCTTGGATCCTTGCTTTATATAAAGCCTTAAAAATGCCTTTTTATTTTCTGATAGATATTTAATCACGCTCACTACGCTCAGTTTCAGTCCCTGTCAGTGCTAGCAACAGTTTTGGTAGCATTTGCTCAGATTTCCCTGCAGTTTGCGGTGTTCAGTCTCAGATGGTATGGGGCAAGGGGCCCTCTGGGTTGGGGGATGGGGACTGTGGCTCAGCCTGGGTATTGCAACCGGGCTGGTAAAATCACCTGTTGTTTTGCTGCAGTCCAACTACTCTGCTTTCTGCCCTGATGACTGGGCCCTATGCTGGCTGCGTGGAACTCATGACTCTCCTAGGTGGGGCTGTTCAGGGAAGTTGCTGCACCTTTTCCCTTCCCCCTCCTCCTACAGATAGCTCCTGAGGCTGCCAGAGGCAGCTTATTTCTCCCATTCCACCTCCCAACACCCGGGGTTCTGACCTGTAGTAGTTCTTTTGCGCAGATCCAACCTCAGACGTGCTGGTGTGCAGTTGGGTGTTTTTTGTTGAGTTTTAGATGTTCAGCTTATTGTTGTTCCAAGGGGAGAGATCTGGGGAAGTCTCTCACTCCGCCATGTTTCCAAAAAATCTCTTAAAAATGTTTCTTAAAATCTGACTTCATACCAGCTTCCTGGCCATCTTCTTTCTTCTAATCAAAAAGAAATTGCTAAATCTGCCCAAAGGCCCATTTAGGGATCATTCACACCGCTCTCAACTTGCATCTGGATCCCGGCAGCCAGAATTCCGGCCGCCGAGCCCTGCTGCGACGTAATGAAATCCGCGACAGCGCAGCATCCAAGCTCCGCACCAGATTGCACTCTCCAGCCGGCTCGCGGGGTGCAAGAAAGAAACAGCCTTTCTTGGCCAGCCGTTCCGGCTCCTGTCCTGTCCATCGCAGCGGCGGCAGCAGCCCCCACC
>NW_011888792.1:682339-683556 GCF_000151845.1 Pteropus vampyrus | reverse complement strand
GGCCCGGCTTTCTGTGTCTATTGTTAATTTCTTAAATACAGATATCTTATATACCATTCCAACTTAACCCATTATGCAGAAACATAATTTTTATGTTTTAGTTCAGCAATATTTCCATGTGAGATAAACAGTGACATTTGAGATCAGCTATACAACCAAACTCCTAAACACTTGCCTCAACAAATGTTAATACACACTTTATATATAAAAATTAAATGTCATGAATTTTAAAGCTCTACCATTAAATCCTTGTAACTTTCAAGACAAGATCTTCCCAAGACAAATGTCCCCAAACTCTTGAAGTATAGAATTACATGGTACTCAAAATATTAAAAGGAAGACAGGAGTAGAGGGAGAGAAGTACAGGAAAGGGGGGGAGATGGGGCTCTTTCAGTGTATTTACACCTGTACTTTTTAAGCTGTTCTCAACCCTAGCTACTCTGCCAAATCATCTTTTGAGATGCTTTAAAATGATGTGTACAGGCTGTAACTAACCTAAATCTACCAAACTAGAATCTTTGGAGAGAGAGAACCAGATATTTGCATTTTTAAAAAGCTCCTCTAGCCAGCCAGGTTGAGAATTACAAAGCAGGCAGGATGTTATTTAGGTTTTAAGAAAATACCTTGATCTGCTGTCTTCTTAGCATGGCAAGTTCTCTCATGTCTCGGAATGGCTGTAGTAAATACTGATAGAGTTCAGTCGTGGCTTCTGCAAGGCTGCTGTAGGCTTCATCCTCCATCTGATACAAGTCCAGAAGCTCCACCATGCTCTCTGTATTCTTGTGCTTATCCAAGAGCTGTGGAATAAGAAAGTTTCACTACAAAGAAATCTGATAAAATTAGCCTAAAATACTTGCTTTTAACTCCCTATCATTTCAGGACCTGAGAAACCTGAAGCACAGAAGGAAGAGGGAAAGAAAAGCACTGACTGTTTTTTATCACACATCATTATGCCTCAGTTGTCTTATTATTCAAGATCACTGCTCAAATTATCTTCGAACCACTTTCATATTCTTTGTTCTCCGTATTTTCTAGGATTCCTTACTATCTGCCTAGCTTTAACTCTAAAAAATTTTTTGCCATGATCTAGTACCTTTCTGTTCTTATAAAAAAAATTTTTATTGCTTATCTACAAAGTAGTTATCAAATCTTGCCAATATTATTTTACTAATTTCCCCAAATCTTCCTGCCACTCTTTTCCTCCTTCTTGTTTGGAA
>NW_011888792.1:680215-682289 GCF_000151845.1 Pteropus vampyrus | reverse complement strand
GTCTCTTGCTCTGCTATGTTTTCAAAGACTCCCTCGGGATCATTTTTTTGAGAACCAACATATTAGACTTAGAATCAGGAAGCTCTGTAAAGGTGTGTGTAGGTTAGAAAGACTTCCAGGCCTAAAATAATACTGGGTATGGAGGAACTGCTTTTAATGCTTATAGATGAGACAGGGAGTTAGTGAAAAATCTTTTAATTCCCATTTATATAAGTATAATAATTAAGACTATCTTAAAGCATATTAATTTATTACACACTAATGTTAACATAAAATACTAAATATATAAGTACATTATATTTTTGGGCACCAAGTTAACTTCTTTCCCATCATAATTTAATATTACAGTGAATACAACTACCAGGTAATAGTTCTTTTTAAAAAGATAAAGAATAAATGTCAAACTCCATAGCATTCTGGCCCTGACCACCTTTCCTTTCACCTTCTGCAAAACACCTTAGAGCCGAGACACACCAAACAATCTACAGCCTGTGGTGTAACTAAACAGGAGGTTTTACAGTCAAACAGACATGTATTTCAATCTCAGCCATGCCACTTACTGTGGCATCCACCAATGGTGCTAAATTAAATTAGTATGATGATTCAGTAATTTGTTTCAATAATTTATTGTGACTAAAAGCACACGTACTATGCCTCTTCACTATATATTGTTTTTATATATCTCTATCTGAAATATTCTCAATTCTATATGGACATAGATACCCACTTCCTACTGAATTCTTACTCATTCTTCAATAGTGAAGCTCTCAATAATCCCTCTTTTCCCATTTATCTTTAGGCAGTGTTGCTCAACCTGTTTTGTGTACCTCTACATAAACTTGTACATACTGCTCATTTATTTTATTAAATCATATTTATTGAGTTATAATTTACATACAACAAAACATACCCATTTTAAGTGTAGATTTTGATAAATTCTGACAAATTTATATGCCTGTGAAACAGCCACTATAATAAAGATTTAGAACATATCAACCACTCCAAAGGATTCTGTTATATTTGCTTCCTCTTAATCTCCCCTTCCTCATCCCAGGCAACAACTGTTTAGCTTTCTGTCAGTGTGGATCAAAACGGTCATTTCTATAAATTCATGTAAAAGGAATCACAGTTTATATTCTGTCTGGTATCTTTTGCTCAGCATAATTTTTAGTAAGCTATTAAGGTTTAATTTATGTACAATCAAGTCAATACATTTAAAGTGCTCAATTTGATCAGTTTTGATAGTTGTATACGTCCAAGAAACAACTACTACAATCAAGATACAGAATATTTCTATCACCACCAAAGATTCTTCATATCCCTTTGCTGTCCATTCCTTCACACAGTACATAGTCTTTGGTATCTGTCTTCCCTTAACTTAGCATGACTTTGGGATTTATCTGTCTATTAATAGTTAATTTCTTTGCATTGCTAAGTATTATTCTATTATATGGAAATACCACATTTTCATTTATCCTTTCATCTGTTGATGGTCATTTGGGTTCCTCCAGTTTGGGGCTACTGTGAATAAAGCTGGCATGAAATTAGTGTGTAAATCTTTCTGTGAACAGATGTTTTAATTTTTCCTATATAAATAACTAGTAGTCAAAGAGCAGAGTTGTCAAGTTATGTATGTGTTTAACTTTTGAAGAAACTGCCAAACTATTTTCCAAAGCAACTGTGCCACTTTAAAATTCGGCTAGCAATGTACAAGAATTCTAGTTACTCTACCTCCTCACCAGCCCTTGGGAGTGCCAGAAGTTTTAATTATATTCATTCTAATGGGTGTATAATAGTATTTCATTATGGTTTTAATTTGAATTTCCCTGATGACCATGTTGAGCATCTTTGCATGTGTTTATTAGCCATTTCTTTAAATGTCTTTAAAAATATTTAGCCCATTTTCAAAATTTTTGGTTTTTGTATTATTAAGCTGTTCACTTCCTTTCCCAAATGTATTATAAGTATTTTCTCTCAGTGTGGCTTGCCTTCTCATTTCCTTAACTATCTTTCAAAAACCAAAAGTGCTTAATTTTGGTGAAGTTCAATTTATCGATTTTTTTTTTTTTTTTTT
>NW_011888792.1:677526-680165 GCF_000151845.1 Pteropus vampyrus | reverse complement strand
TATTGCTTTTATAATCATGAACAAGAAAAAAATGTTTTTATCTTTTCTTAGGTTCACAAACCATACCACCTAGACAGGCTGAAGACTCAGAGGTTTCCTGTTTCTAGTCAAGCAAACAATGAACTCACGTTTTCATATATGAGGCCCAGTAAGAGGCAAAATTATGACTTACCTTTTTTTTCCTTAATAGTTGGGAAACAAGATTACATGAACTCCATTTCTGGGACTATAAAAATAATGCCAAGCAGAGACAAACCAGTAGTAGCAGCTTGGATTCTTGATATCTAAGTTCCTGGAATTTTTTTTAATTCTCAAAAGATGGTTATTGTATCTTCGGTCTCATACTGCAGCAGTCAAACTTAAATGATGGTACTGTGTATGGTTGACGTTTTTCTCTTAGATTTTCCTACAGCTAATATTTGGAAATTATTTCAATTATGTAATATGAATAAAGAGACCACTGTACTAGGTGCTTCAGAGGAAATATATGAGTAAGATGCATACTCCCCCCACCCCCCCAAGAAATTTACAATCTAATTAGTGCGGATGAGGAGGGCAAAGATATCTGTGATGAAAAAAATCTGTCTTGAAATTAGCAGACCTAGCTCTGCTGTGAGACCTTTGACAAATCACTCAATATTCAATTATTCATTCAAAACAATCATATCTGCTAAGTGCCAGTACTGTTCTAGGCACTAGGGATAGCAAGATATTCAGCCTAGGAGGACATAGATACTCAAATAAAGAATTACAGTGCAGTGATGACCAAAGGGAGGGGGGCTGGGAGAATGGGGTGAAGGGTTAAAGAAGTACAAATCAGTAGTTGATAGATGGTCATGGGGATGGGGAGCACAGCGTAGGGATGCAGTGGAGAGCCGGAGAAGAGAAAGAGCAATTGGGGGATCATTTCATAAACTATATAAATGTCTAACCAATATACTGTATACTTGAAATTAATAAAATTAAATTAAAAAAAATAACAATAGAGTATGAAAAAATGTCATAATAGAGTATGTCTAAGATACCATGGGGAGCACCAGTGGTGGAGGCTGGGGTACAGTCTGGGCAGACTTTCTAAAGGAAATGATGAGTAAGTGGATTCGTAAAGAATAAGCAGAATTTTGGCCAGGTATTGAAGTTGGTGAAGAGTGTCTATATATAAAAATAAAGGTATTTTAAGTTTTTTAAGAAAAATGAAAGGTTTTTGGTGAGGGAGAACACATTAAGCTGTTTAGATTAGGATAGACTTTATTGGCAGGAGGGGTAGAATTCTGACAGGTATATATGGAATATATGGAGAAAGAGAACCACCCAAAAGGCATGCTGGAGGCAAGAATTTACCAGAGCAAAAGCCTAGAGGCAGGTAAGTTCAGTGAATGGTAAGGGAGAGAGAACAGTCCAGCCTATCTACCGCTTAGGTTAAAACAGGTAAGGTAATGGGAGACAAGACCAGAAAAGGAGGCTGTGATCACTGTGAGGGGTCCTTTAAATGTCAGGCTGAAGAGTTGGTACTTAATTTGACAGGGAACAGGAAACCACTGTGGGATTCTTAGCAGTAAGTGGCTTATTTAGACTTCAGCTTAATTTAAGGGTTCTAGAAGACTTGTTTGCTATAACAAAACGATCAAGGTTTATGTTTTTTATTGTGATTATCTCTGATTTTAAAACACTGAAGTTAAAAAGCGTAAGATTAGTATTCACAAATATGGAATAAAAATTTATTCCACTGCAGCCAAAATTCCAAAGTCTTACACAGCATATCATGATAGAAGTTCTTTTCAATGACATGATTAAACTTTGTATCCTTTAAAGAACTTATGTTTATTTTACCAAATACCATAAACTAGGTTATTAGGTTGTTTTCCTTAACTATGAATGTCTGATATGTATGCAAATTCTTGTCTATTAACTCCAAGTTCAACCTTCTGCCTTGTAATGCTAGGATTCAGGCTCTGCACACCACATTTAGGTTTTGCCAACTGGAAGGGTTGGAAATTTCAGGGTTGGAGAAGGGAGAAGAGAATTGCGTCCTCCTATCTGCATCACTTGACTTTACTGTTTGCTGTTTCTGTGACCATCATCCCAGACTTGCTTCTTCATCTCAGCATCTTCAAGTCCTTCCTGAAGCAGTTAACAGAATCCAGTTTGCAGTTTTTCCATCTTTGCAAGACCAAGCCTCCTTATACGCCCCCTGAAGACAAGGCACCAGCTCTCTAGTGCCCGATCCCCAGATATCAAGGTCTATTAAGCTCAGACACACCAGCACTAGAAGAGGAATGTCCTCTTCCTCAGAGGTCAGCTCCACTGAGGCCATCCTCTATGCTAAAATGTAATAATTACCACCTATTTCTTTTGTACTCACAATCCTAGGAGTGGTGTCTGTTTTTGCGATTGTTAACTCTGATATCTTAAACTTACCTTCTTGCCTTCTTAACGATCTGATTAACAACTTTATATCTAGTTAACAATTCTTTATATTAAATTCCCTCTGTTGAAACAACTGGTTTGATTTTCAAGTTAGACCCCAACAGACACGACGATGGAACAGAAATTTAATAAAAAGAATAAGTGGCATTCAAAATTCAAAAATCTGAACTCAGATCACTAAGACAAAAGTCCTTTTCACTTGCAAGGTTAAA
>NW_011888792.1:673933-677476 GCF_000151845.1 Pteropus vampyrus | reverse complement strand
AGCGTAGGGATGCAGTGGAGAGCCGGAGAAGAGAAAGAGCAATTGGGGGATCATTTCATAAACTATATAAATGTCTAACCAATATACTGTATACTTGAAATTAATAAAATTAAATTAAAAAAAAATAACAATAGAGTATGAAAAAATGTCATAATAGAGTATGTCTAAGATACCATGGGGAGCACCAGTGGTGGAGGCTGGGGTACAGTCTGGGCAGACTTTCTAAAGGAAATGATGAGTAAGTGGATTCGTAAAGAATAAGCAGAATTTTGGCCAGGTATTGAAGTTGGTGAAGAGTGTCTATATATAAAAATAAAGGTATTTTAAGTTTTTTAAGAAAAATGAAAGGTTTTTGGTGAGGGAGAACACATTAAGCTGTTTAGATTAGGATAGACTTTATTGGCAGGAGGGGTAGAATTCTGACAGGTATATATGGAATATATGGAGAAAGAGAACCACCCAAAAGGCATGCTGGAGGCAAGAATTTACCAGAGCAAAAGCCTAGAGGCAGGTAAGTTCAGTGAATGGTAAGGGAGAGAGAACAGTCCAGCCTATCTACCGCTTAGGTTAAAACAGGTAAGGTAATGGGAGACAAGACCAGAAAAGGAGGCTGTGATCACTGTGAGGGGTCCTTTAAATGTCAGGCTGAAGAGTTGGTACTTAATTTGACAGGGAACAGGAAACCACTGTGGGATTCTTAGCAGTAAGTGGCTTATTTAGACTTCAGCTTAATTTAAGGGTTCTAGAAGACTTGTTTGCTATAACAAAACGATCAAGGTTTATGTTTTTTATTGTGATTATCTCTGATTTTAAAACACTGAAGTTAAAAAGCGTAAGATTAGTATTCACAAATATGGAATAAAAATTTATTCCACTGCAGCCAAAATTCCAAAGTCTTACACAGCATATCATGATAGAAGTTCTTTTCAATGACATGATTAAACTTTGTATCCTTTAAAGAACTTATGTTTATTTTACCAAATACCATAAACTAGGTTATTAGGTTGTTTTCCTTAACTATGAATGTCTGATATGTATGCAAATTCTTGTCTATTAACTCCAAGTTCAACCTTCTGCCTTGTAATGCTAGGATTCAGGCTCTGCACACCACATTTAGGTTTTGCCAACTGGAAGGGTTGGAAATTTCAGGGTTGGAGAAGGGAGAAGAGAATTGCGTCCTCCTATCTGCATCACTTGACTTTACTGTTTGCTGTTTCTGTGACCATCATCCCAGACTTGCTTCTTCATCTCAGCATCTTCAAGTCCTTCCTGAAGCAGTTAACAGAATCCAGTTTGCAGTTTTTCCATCTTTGCAAGACCAAGCCTCCTTATACGCCCCCTGAAGACAAGGCACCAGCTCTCTAGTGCCCGATCCCCAGATATCAAGGTCTATTAAGCTCAGACACACCAGCACTAGAAGAGGAATGTCCTCTTCCTCAGAGGTCAGCTCCACTGAGGCCATCCTCTATGCTAAAATGTAATAATTACCACCTATTTCTTTTGTACTCACAATCCTAGGAGTGGTGTCTGTTTTTGCGATTGTTAACTCTGATATCTTAAACTTACCTTCTTGCCTTCTTAACGATCTGATTAACAACTTTATATCTAGTTAACAATTCTTTATATTAAATTCCCTCTGTTGAAACAACTGGTTTGATTTTCAAGTTAGACCCCAACAGACACGACGATGGAACAGAAATTTAATAAAAAGAATAAGTGGCATTCAAAATTCAAAAATCTGAACTCAGATCACTAAGACAAAAGTCCTTTTCACTTGCAAGGTTAAACACTATACACAGAAATAAGAAAACTTGCATTATGGGTTTTTGAAAGAAAAAAGTTTTTTTAAAATCCAGAAGTTATTATTTGAAGGTAACTTGTTGGATTACCTTGACTGTACATGTATATTCAAATATACAGAACACTCTGTGCTTTTTAAATGCCATTTTTTAAAGTGACTTCTGAAACTTAGTAGTTAATGCTACAGCAAACTGTTAAATTTGTGATTATAGTTTATTGCACCTAAGACATTAAGCTAAGTTCTTTTCCTAACTTGGCAAATCTGAAGATGTACAGCATTGGTCAGCTGGATCATGTACTAAAAACAATGACATCTCTGTTTGCAGTTTCAGGGCTAGAAAGAAAACAGTGCCAGTTTTTGACATGGAATAAAGTATGTGTCAGTTTAGGTAGCCAGGACAGTAAGACTAGTATTTATAAATACAAATTTGTTGGCATGGAATTACTTATTATAAAGTACAGTGCATGCTTGGATACAGAGTTTTATATGAGAAACTTAAGTGTTATTCCTGTTTATTGTTGGAAGAGTGAAAAAGAAAAAAAACAACTCCAATCATAGGTGCAACAAATGCCAAAATAAATCTGTGAATATACTGATATCGTAGTACTTTTAAATGCAAATTTTCCAGGCTCAGGAGTCACCTGGTGATTCCTGATAATCAGAATGACATGATTAGATTTAGCAGCATCTAGTCATAAATTTTTATATTCAAAGCAAATATTAAATATACTATCCCCAGGGTAAAGTGTGAAATTATGCATTTTTTTAAAGGTGACAAGGAAACCAAAGAAAAAAGTAGCTCAGGTAAAAGATAAATACTTTAATGTATTTATCTTTGTGGTGGTACTATATAGTCTATATAGTGGTGGCACTATACAGTTCACAGTAAGCATGCTATAGAATAGTGTCCAATGGTATAAAAACTGCACCCCGCACAAAAAGCTCCCAAACAAGGAGAAAGAGTGGAGACTGAAATCCAGTCTATGCTCCCCTCCGTCATGAGTACTACTGCATGTGCCCAGAAGGAGACCCTTTTCTAATGTCAGCTGAGATTTTGGGGGGCAAAACATCTTTTTCTATTTCACACACAGATATCTATAGATTTACATGGTCCTGGGGGAAGGAAAGGGTGGAGGGAGAAGAGCATATTTAAGATTCAACTAGGAGGTAATTGGCAAAATAAGTTGACTAGCTACAAAGGAGAGGGAAGAACTGAGGATGGCTTCTAGTTTCTAGTTTATTTACTTTCAGCAAATATTAAAAATAAGTTAGATAATGTGTCTGAAGTACTTATACTGATTGTCTGCTGATCCAGGCAGACAATCAGTAGACCAACTCAATAACTAACCCAGACTCATTATGACATTGGGTTTAAAAATCTAGAAGACCATCTAGTGTAGTTCTAACAAGGATCCAGGTGATACTGATACTACTAGTCCGGGGTTCACATTTATTTTATTAACTTTATTGGGGTAACATTGGTTAATACAATTATGTAGTTTTCAGGTGTATATTATTATTTGACATCTGTATATTCTGTATTTACCACCCAAAGTCCAGTTTCCTTCATCAACCATATATTTGATCCCCTTTACCCAATTCACCCTTCCCCTCCCCCTATATTTGAACTCCCTTTACCCCGTCTACCTCCCCACTCCTCCCCCATCCTCAAACCTCTGGTAACCACTAGTCTATAGTCCATGTCCATGAGTCTCTGTTTGTCTTGTTCTTTGTTCCTTTTA
>NW_011888792.1:669973-673883 GCF_000151845.1 Pteropus vampyrus | reverse complement strand
AAATGTTCTGCATCCTATCTTAAAAACCTTTGCCTTTCTCTTCCAAAGATGGTAAAACTTTCTTCTATATATTCTAAGTTTTAAGTATGAGCTTTTATGTTTAGGTCTAAGAAATTTGAAATTAATTTTTATGTATGGTATAAGGACTGAGGTTCATTTTTTTTTTTTTTAATGTGAATATCCAGTTGTTCTAGCACCATTTGTTGAAATGACTTCTTTTGCCAATGAATTGCCCTGTCACATTTGTGGAAAACTGACTGAGCATATAACCATGGATCTGTTTCTGCATTCTGTTCTGTTCCACTGATTTACATGTCTGTTCTATGCTAATACTACACTGTCTAGAATCTCTAACTTTTTAGTAAGTTTTAAAATCAGGTAATATGTCTTTCAACTTATTTTTTTTCAAAATTGTTATGGCTGCTCTAGGTTCTTTGACTTTCTATATAAGTTTTATAATCAGCTTGCCAGTTTCAAATAAATGAATGAATAAACAAACAAATAAATAAATATCCTATAGGAATTTTAATTTGAATCTAGAGATCTACTGAGAACTGACAACTAAACATTATTGTCCTTCAATCTATTAACATGGTTTATCTCTCCATTCATTTAGGTATGCTTTAATTTCAGCAGTTTTATAATTTTCAGTATATACATCTTTCATACATTTTGTAAAATTTATCCCCAAAGCACTTCCTGTTCAGAAATGCTAATGTAAATGGTATTTTCAAAAGTTTTAATTTCAGTTTCATTTTTAGAAGATATAAAATGCAACTGAATTTTTAATACTGACCTTGTAATTAAACTTACAAATTATTTAAAGTAGCTTTTTAAAAAATTCCTTTAGATTTTTTACATGCACAATCACGTAATCTATGGATAATCTACGGTTTTGTCTTTTCCAATTTATGTGTTTTTTTTTCTTGCCTTATTGAACTGGTGACAATTTACTTTGTTTCCAGTCTTAAAGAGAAAGAAGAATTCAGCTATTTACCATAATGTATGATCTTAGACAGGCTTTTCATACATGCCCTTAATCAAGTTCCTCTTCTTCTAGTTTATTGTTTTATGATGAACAAATACTGAAATTTGTCAAATGATTTTCTACAGCTATAGAAATAACATTGTTTTTCTCCCTTTATTCTGATAATATGGTGAGTTACACTGACTTATTTTTTAATGTTAAGCCAATCTTATATGTCTGAGATAAATCCTAATCACAGCATATCGTCATTTTTATAAGATTGCTGGACGCTACTTCTTAATGTTACATTAATGATCACTGTACCTACGTTCATGAGGGATATTTGTCTGTAGTTATCTTTCTTCTGTAAATGTCATTTGGTTTTGGTACTAGGATAATGCTGGCCTCAAAAGGAGTGGGGAAGTATTCCGTACTTTGTTAGAGTTTAAGTAGAACTGGTATTGTTTCTTTCTTAAATGTTTGATAAATCTTCCAGTGATGCCATATGGAACTAGAGTTTTCTTTGAGGGAAGGTTATGAATTCAACTTTGTTAACATAAGGCCATAGAAAATTTTCTACTTCTCCTTTAATCAATTTTGATAGTTTGTATTTTTTCAAAGAATGATGTCCATTTCATCTAAGCTGTAAAATTTTATTGGCACAAATTTGTTCATATTCTCTTACTAGCCATTTAAAACTTGTAGAATCTGTAGTGATATCTGCACTTTCCATACTAATACTGACATGTGGTTTTTAAAAATCAATTTAGCTAGGTTTATTAAATATATTAACTTTTTTTTCAAATAGTCAAGTTTTGGTTTCATTGATTTTTACCTATTATTTGTTTCTTTTTTCCACTGATATACACATATGTTCTTTGGCATCAGAGAGACTTGAACTTGAATACTGTACTAACTCTGTCACTTACTAACTAGCTGTGAACAAGTTACATAATCATCCCAATCCAATATTAGTTTTCTTATCTATGAAGCAAAGACAACGACAGCACTTAACTTATAGGGTTGTTGTAAGGATTAAATGAACTATTTTATGTAACGGCACCATTTAACGCACTTGTCCAACACATTATGAGCTCACAAACTAAATATAGTTGTTTACTAATATTTCTGTTTAAAACTTTACAAGAGGGGTAAAGAAAAAAAAAAAAGAGTAGCTATAGTTGATGGGGCATTTAAAGGCCAGTATCACAGAAACAGAAATATGGTAAAATACCATTTTCACCTTTAAAAAAGGTATAAATTTTTAAAACATGTTGTCTGTTCTTCCTCACCTATACTCTGCTTCCCAGGAAAATGGAGCAAAAGGTAATGCTGGTGGACAACACAGCCTAATAAGTAGGTTCAATCAATTTGCTACTGTTAATACTTAATACAAATCTTGATATAATTAACAGGAAAGTAAAAATGCACATAGGTTCCAACAGTCAATGCTGAGCTTTACGAATTATGTCTGTTAAACATTGTAGCCTAATCTACAAGTAGGTGGGAACTCCACGTCATCCAGTTCATTCCTGCCTTCCAGTCATGTTCTGAATGGACAAACATCTATAGTTCAGTTTAAAATTTTGGAGAAAATTCTAGTGTCTAAAAATTATGGCTTAGTTACAAGTTACCACTGTAACCAAATGCTATGGAAAAAAAAAGGGGAGGGGGCCTCATAGGGTGATCTTATCATAAATTCCTAACTGGGCATGTCATGGTGGGTAGTCATGCACCAGGCATTTACCTTTTTTGGTAAAAGGTTTCTTCGCCTTAAGCAAGCCCTTGTCCTTTGTTTCTGTGCATCTAGGTTAACATACCTTTGAAACAAGCCATCCTCAAAAGAGAACATAATCTTGTTAACTATCCTGTAATCCAATTCCCGCCTTGCTTTCTCCCACTTCCATGTAATCTTCCTTTCATTCCATCCTTAATTTCAAATGCATAAAAGCTGCTGCCAAACTATTATTCTCCAGACCATTTGAGATCTTGCTCTCCAGATGTCATCAGTTTGGCTCAAATAAAATCTTATAAAAATTCTCTACAGGTTTGGACATTTCTTACATTGACAATGACAAGTTAATGATTAAACTAGACAACCCAGTATTTTTCAAAAAATATTAATAAAAGAGTGTGTCTTGACTGTGGGACTAAGTCTGTGCCACTCTATATCTTGAGTCATCAGTAAAGGAAAATAACACACCGTTACTAGTTACCTCATTATAATGTTTCAAATATACTAATCCTTGTTCCCAAACATAAAGTTCCCAGAATTGTTAATATTTTCCATTAAATAAATCACTGCTTAAAGATGTTTTTATTTATTTATTCTTTAAATTAAGTTTATTGGGGTAACACTGGTTAATACAATTATGTAGTTTTCAGGTGTATATTATCATTTGACATCTGTATATTCTATTATGTGTTTACCACCCAAAGTCCAGTTTCCTTCATCAACCATATATTTGATCCCCTTTACCCAATTCACCCTTCCCCTCCCCCTATATTTGAACTCCCTTTACCCCGTCTACCTCCCCACTCCTCCCCCATCCTCAAACCTCTGGTAACCACTAGTCTATAGTCCATGTCCATGAGTCTCTGTTTGTCTTGTTCTTTGTTCCTTTTAGGTTTATGTTCCACATATAAATGATATCACATGATTTTCAACTGTTTCCATCTGGCTTATTTTGCTTAGCATGATTACCTTGAGGTCTATTCATGTTGTCGCAAATGGCAGTATTTCATCTCTCAGTAATATTCCATTGTATATATGTACCACAGCTTTTTTAGCCAATCATCTATCGTAGGACACTTCGGTTACTTCCATGTCCTGGCCACTGTGAATAATGCTGCTATGAACACTGATGTGCAAATATCTTTTCGGATATGGGTTTTCAAATCTTTGGGGGTAAATACCCAGTAGAGAGATGGCTGGGTCATATG
>NW_011888792.1:632163-665153 GCF_000151845.1 Pteropus vampyrus | reverse complement strand
AAACAGTAATAAAAGTTATGAAGATTATTTTAAGTTTTAAAAGTGTAAAAGTAACACAATGAAACGATGGGTCCTATGAAAAAGAACAGGAGGTGGGGAGACAGTGTTATGTAAACTGTGACCTATTTTAGAGTTAGGTAGAGAGAAAAGGTTATCCAAGGAAGCTTAAGCTGAAATTAAAAGAACCATGTAGCAAGAAAATATTTTACATACTTATTCTTAGTGTCCATTTACCTGGTGATAGTCTCATCTGGCCAAAGGCATAAAATTCTGTTATTCTATCTCATACCTAAAGTTTCCATTTACTATATTCCTTCTCCAACTTCTTGCTTTAGTTATCACATTTTATTATACACATTATTATGTTGTATTTGACTTCAGATTCACTTTCCGCCCAGGTTCTTGGCCTAAAGTGTATAGCACCTAGGCATTTAGTATTTTGCCTACTATATCAGTAAAAATCATCATAAATTTGATAATCTAAAGTGCTTTTATAACAAAAAGTACTATACAAATATTAGTTATCATTCTATTGTTTTAAGGCTATTGTAATTCCAACTTTCATGGCTAACATGGAGAATTTCCACTTATAGTACCAGCTGAGTAGTTCCTACTAGATTAACTCTCCCGCTGATAGTAACTATAAAACCTGGGCAAAATATTATTAAAAATACCTGCAGGCACTGTAGAGTGGCCGAAAGTAAGTAAAAACTGGGGGAGGCATCAACATTTGGAAGAAGAGAGTTTTTATTTATGGCTTCGAGCCTTAGGGCAGGCCCCAGTGGCTTCCAAAGGAAGAAAGTGTGGCTAAAACACAGATAGAAATCCACAGTCTTGGATGCTTGAAGAATCAGAGAACAGAGTTCAGATCACAGCAGCTACAAATAATGGGAAAATGCTTAAAAGAAGAAAGCAAAGGAGGAAACTTCAAATTTGTAGATAAACGAACAAACTCAAATTTCAGGCTGATTACCAAAACTAGGATGAACAGGACAGTCTCTAAGCCCTACAGCTAAACTTATTTATTTTAGCTGCTGCCTTCTACAAGGAAGGCATAATTTGCAGTATGAACTAATCAAATTAACTGTGCTAAAACAAAATAGTAAAAGCCAATACTCTCTAGAGGAATATAAAACAATCCAGAGGCTCTATCATTTATAATATCCAGAATACAATCCAAATTTAGGAGATCTCTAAAGAAATAGGAAAGCAAAATTCAATACTCAAAAGGCAATCAATGGAGACCAACTGCAAGATGAAACACATGTGTATTTAGCAAAAATTTTTAAAGTAGTTATTACAATGATACTAATGGACACAAAGGAAATCTGCTCAGAAAGAATAAACATAGAAAAATCTAAAAAGAGAAAAAAGAAACTTTTTTTAAGAAAAGGGCATCCCAGAACCGAAAAATACCTGAAGTAAAAAATTTGCTGGATGGATATATAGTATAGCAGTAAAGACAAAAAGAGTCAATGAACTTAAAGACAGACTAAAAGAAAATATCTAATCTGAAAAAGAGCAAAAAATGAACAAAGCCTTGGGAATCCATGGGACAATGCTAAAAGGTCTAAGATACATTTAGTTAGAGTTCCAGAAGAGCAGAAAATGAGATAAAAAATATTTCATGAAATAATGGCCAAAAAAGACAAGTTTGGTGAAAGATATCAATTTACATATTCAAGAAGCTCTGAGAGTCCCAAGCAGATATCCAGAACTAGGATCGTAGTCAAATTACTGAAAATCAAAGAGAAAAGAGAAAAATCTTTAAAATAGTCAAAGAAAACATCATCACATAAAGAGGAACACATATATTTGAATGCTGAATTCAAATAAAAAATGATGGGACAACAGACTGCAGTGACGTGACATCTTTAAAACGCTGCATAAGAAGGAAGAAAAAAACAAAACACCAGTCAATCCAGAATTCCATACCTCCAAAAAATTACTCTTGAAGAACAAAGACAAAATAGACATATTTCCAGATAAATGAAAACTAAGAGAACTTATCAGTAGACTGACACTATGAAAAATTTATTTTCCTCAGGTTGAAAGAAAATTATACAGATGGAAACTTAGATTTTCAGAAAATAAATAATACTGGAAATGGTAAATAAATGAGGAAATATAAAAGACTATTTTTCTCTTAATTTCTATAAAATACATGTATTTAAAGCAAAAATTTTAATACTATACTGTGGGGTTAATAATGTATGTGACTATAAAAAATACATATGACATCTATAGCATAAATGACTGGACAGAAAGGAACTTATATGGACACATAGGTTCTTATATTTAACATAATGTGGTACAATATTAATTTTAATAAATACGGTATAATATCTATGGCAACTACTAAAAGAATAATAATGCAAAGAAGTATAGCTTTGAATTCAATAGATTAAAACTGAATTGTAAAAAATATTAAAGGAACCCAAAAGAAGGCAAGAAAGAGAGGAAAAAGAGGCTACAAACAGAAAACATTCTTAAACATAACCTTGTCAAGAATTACATTAAATGTAAATTGACTAAAACAATCTAATTTAAAGGTAGAGAATGTCAGAATAAAAAAAGCAAGACCCACAAGAGATGAATTTTAAATATAAAGGTAAGTATAAAGCAAACAGTAAAGCATAATAAGGCTGGAGGGACTACATTAATTTCAAATACAGTAGATTTCAATGTATAGAGTATTACCACAGATAATGCAGAATATTCCATAATGACAAAGGGTCAATTCATGAGGAAGACAAAAATCATATATGTGTATATGCCTAATAACAGAGCTTCAAAGTACATGAAGCAAAATAGACAAAATTAAATAAAGGAGGAAGCAAATTCAAAGAGTTGGAATATTAGCACTCCTCTCTTAACAACTGACAGAACTAGAAAAATTTTAGTAAAAATGAAGATCTGAATAACACTATCTTAACTTAATTGACATCTATGAAAAATACATTCAGCAATTGCAAAATATATTCTTTTTAATATGTTATTCAGTACCAAGATAGACCATGCTAGGCCATAAAACAAATTTCAAAAATTTAAAAGGACTAAATGGGATTTATGTTTTTCGAATCACAGTGAATTAAAACATCTGAAAAATCCTCAAACATTTGGAAATTAAACATGCTTATTAAAAAACCTGTATGTCAAAGGAATGAATCAGAAGAGCTATTAAGAAAATATTCTGAACTGGTTAATGAAAATACAACCTATCAAAACTCACAGGACATTTTCTAGTCCAGCCATGTAAGAACCTTGGAAGTCATCATTCCCATCCACATTAAGAACAAAGTTAAATCAAAATGAAAATCAACAACTCTTCTTAAATCCTTCATAGAATTGAGGTCATAGAGCAAATTGCTTCCCCTATATTTGGCAAGACAGGCAGAAACAGAATCACCACTCATGGGGGCAGAAGCACAAGAACAGAAACCTTTGTGGGAACTAATACTGGGGTAGGAAAATCTAAACTATAACTGATAGATTGTTAGAGTTTCAGAGTGGATTAGTTTAAGAGTTAAAGTCTCCAGGGGAGCCATGACATTTTTTTTGAGTTTTACCTCAATGAACTCTACCAGATTCTCACAGCGAAATCAGAGAAAACCTTCTTGTATTTCTGGCAAGGTAAGGGATAAAGCAGCCATTTTGGAATATGCACGAGATAATCTGTTCTTAAAAAGGCCTGCTCTCAAGAAAAACTATTTTACCAGAGCCGAACTGACCTAGGGGAAGAGGAATGCCCAACTCTAGACCTCTCACCTAAGGAGGGAGCTGGGGAGGGAACCGAGAAACACTTGTGAAGGTGAGAGCCCAAGGGTACAGGTGCACTAAAAGACTGAAACCTAATCATAGATCTATAATTAGCACTTCCTCACCCCCTAATACCTTACCACTACATCGACAGGGGAATACAAATGAAAAACTGCATGTCATAGAACTTATTAAAGAACTAATTAGGGAAACTCAAAACAAAGGAGAGACAAAAACAAAGACACCAAAGGAAATTTTAGCCTCTGATACCTATAGCTATTGCCCAGAGTAACTCACAGTCTAACTTCTAGCCAGATAAACAAAATCTTACACTAAAGGCATACTTACCTCAGCTCCTTTTACATAGTACATAATGTCCTGTTTTCAATGAAATATTACATGGCATATTGAAAACACAGTTTGAAGAGACAGAGCAAGCATCAGAATCAGATACAGCAGTGATGTGGGTATTATCAGACTGGGAATGTAAAATAGCTATGATTAATATGCTAAGGGATCTAATGGGATACATAGACAACATGCAAGAACAGATGGGTATTGTAAGCAGAGTTGGAAATACTAAGAAATAATCAAAAGGATATGCTAGAAATCAAAAACACTATAACAAAAAGTTTTAAAAGCCTCTGTTTACCTTACCATTAGACTGAAAACCAAAGGAAAAAAAGTCAGTGAACTTGAAGAAATGTCAACAGAAACTTCCAAAACTTAAATGCAAAGAGAAAAAGAATACAAAAAACAGAACAGAATATTCAAGAAGTGGGGAATAATTACCTATAAAAGGATGAAAATTACATTAAACTTCTCTTTAGAAACCATTCAAGTAAGAGTTGAAAAGGAAAAAACCCACCAACCTACAATTCTGTATCCAGCAAAATTACCTTCAGATTGAAAAAGAAATAAAGACTTCCTTAGATAAACAGAAATCAAGAGAATTTGTTGTCAGTAGACCTGTCTTGCAAGAAATGTTAAAAGAAATTTGTTAAAAAGGAAGATGACATAAGTTAGAAGCTCGGCTTTAGATAAAAAAGAGCGTTAGAGAAGAAATAAATGAAGGTAAAATAACATCTTTCCTTATTATTCTTAACTGATGTAACATAATAGTTTGTTCAAAATAGCAGCCATAATTTACTGAATGATTATAGCTTATTGATAAGGGACATGAATGACAGCAATGTTATAAGGGACAGGAGGGAAGAATTGGAAATACCCTGTTATAAGGAACTTAGCACTACATATTTGAAAGAAAGCTTGGATTAGTAGCAAATATATATTGCAACTCTAGAGCAACCACTTAGAAAGTTTTAAAAGTATAACTGATATGCTAATTGACAAAAATAAAATGCCCAATTAAAACCAAAGGCAAAAAAAATCAGAAGACAAAAAACAAAGACAAAACAAAGGGCAAAGAACAGAAAATAATAATATAGTAGATATTAATCTAAATGTATCAATAATCACTTTAAACATCAATGGTCTAAATATAACAATTAAAAGTCAGAGACTATCAGGGTGAATATAAAAACAAGATCCAAATATACACAATCTAGAAGAAACTCACTTTAAATATAAAGACACATAAATTAAAAGTAAAGAGATGGAGAAAGATGCCATGCTAACACTAATCAAAAGAAAGTTGGAGTAGCTATATTAATTTCACATAAAGCCAACTTCAGAGCAAGGAAAATTAGGATAAAAAGGAGCATTATGTAATAACAAAAGGGCTGATTCTCCAAGAAGACATAATAATTCTTAATGTGTACATGCCTAATACCTGAGAACTGACATAACTATGAGGAATAATGCCTGAGGTGAAAATTGACATAACTACAAGAAGAAAGGGATGAATCCATTATTATACCTGGAGACTTCAAGACCTTTCTATCAGTAATGGACACATTTAACAGGCAGAAAATCAGTAAGGACACAGTTGAATTGAAGAGCACCATCAGTCAACTGGATATAATTGACATCTATTAATTACTTTACCCAACAACATCAGAATACACATTCTTCTGAAGCTCACCAAAACAGATCACATTATGGGCCATAACACACTTAAAAAATTTTTAAATAACAAAAACATACAAAATATGTTCTCAAGACTACAATGGAATTACACTAGAAATGACTAACAAAGGTTGCTGGAAAGCCCCAGATACTTGGAGATTAAATAATACACTTTTATATAATACATGGGTCAAAGAAAAAGAGAAATTTTAAAATATTTTCAACTAAATGAAAATGAAAATAACTTTTCAAAAATTTTGGGATGCAGTGAAAGCAGTGCTGAAATGAAAAAGAGGACATCACTACTAATCCCATAGACATTAAAAGAATAAAAAAAATATTATGAGCAATTCTGCCCATAAATTTGACAACTTAGGACAAATTGACCAATTTCCTAAAATGTACCATATAACAAAACTCTAACAAGAATAGTTAATCTGAATAGGCCTAAATCTATTCAAGAAATTGAATCAATAATTAACAACCTTCCAAAATAGAAAGCACCAGGTCCAGGTGGTTCACTGGTGAATTCTACCAAACATTTAAGGAAGAAATTATACCAATTTTCTACAATCCCCTCAAGAAAACAGAAACAGAGGGAATATTTTCTAACTCATTCTATGAGGACAGCACTGGCCTAATACCAAAACCAAAGATATTACAAGAAAGGAAAACTATATGTAGACATCTCTCATGAACACAGAAGCAAAAATTCTCAGCAAAATTTTGGCAATAAAAAGAAATGAGCTATCAAGATGAAAGGATATAGAGAAAACTTAGATGCATATTACTAAGTGAAAGGAAGCCAATTTGAATAAGCTACATACTGCATGATTCCAACTATATGACATTTAGCAAAAGGCAAAATATGGCGAAAGTAAAAAAAAAAAAAAAATCACTAGTTGCCAGCAGTTGGAGAGCACTGGTACACACCAATGAATAGACTGAACATGGAATTTTTAGAGCAGTGAAACTATTTTGTATGAAACTGTAATGGTGGATACACAGCATTATCATTTTGTCAAAACCCAGAGAATTGTATAGCACAAAGATTGAGCCCTAATATAAACTATGGACTTTAATTAATCATAAGGTATCAATATTGGTTCATCAACTGTACCAAATGTACTATACCCATACAACAAGATATAATTAACAGGGGAAACTGCGGGCAGGAGGAAAGGAGTAAATGAGAATTCTATAAACCTGAAGTTAAAACAAAGTCTAGAAATTTTAAAATAATGATACAAACCTATTTAAAGACATAATTTTATATTTCACTGAGTATGTGCTTAATTTTTAAAATAAAACCAAAAATGTTTAAAAAATAAATCCATAATAACCAATTAAAACTCATTTTCATCACTGCTAAGCCCTATTGTTTTATAAGGTGATCAGACCAATGTCTTTCTGCTTTATTAACAAGTGGTTTTTGGCTGTTGGTTTTGTTTATTGGCTTGTTTTTAACAGAGGTCAACTAGTGCAAAAAAAAGAATCAATTCAAACATTAGTGATTTTCACAACTAATAATACATAAATGATTTACAGATGTGGACAGAGGCCAGGCCAAGTGGGATTTTGCTTTTTTGTTTTGTTTTATTTTTCCTTCAAAGACCGCTCTAGTTCCAGGAAAACATCAGGGAATACTTTCCCAAGTAAAAGAACAGAATTTAGTGAAAGACTAGATTTAAGGTAAAGGAAATTAAGGATGACTATTAGGTTTCTGGCAATCATTGAGACAGAACACAGGAATAGAAACAGGTTTTCAGAGGCAAAGATAATAGATTCAGAGAAACTGTCCACATTGCTCTTTAGAGATCCAAGAGGAGGGGTCATGTAGAGAAGGCAAAAAGTCCAAGATAGACCTTATCTTTAAGAAGTCTACAATCTAACTAGGGAAATCAACCAATAGACATAAAAGTAAAATGATTGTAAAAGACAGTAAAAGTTTAGAGAAAAGATGTATCAGAGTGGGCTAATGTAGTTGAAAAAGGTGTTCTAAAGCCAGGATTTGCTCTTTTCCGGTTTTTGCCGGTGGGAGGCACCAGGAGCAGCAAAGTCTCTTGCGACACCCTCCACGAGGCAGTGCAGGAAGTCCTACACTGGAACCAGCAAAGCGCTGGAAGTTTTTGGAAAGAGTAGAGCTGCAGATCACCTTGAAGAACTATGATCGTCAGAAGGACAAACGCTTCTCTGGCACTGTCAGGCTTAAGTCTACTCCCCACCCAAAATTCTCCATATGTGTTCTGGGGAACCAGCAGCATTGTGACGAGGCCAAAGTTGTGGATATTCCCCCCACATGGATATTGAGACACTGAAAAAACTCAACAAGAATAAGAAATTGGTCAAGAAGCTGGCCAAGAAGTATGATGCCTTTTTGGCTTCAGAGTCTCTGATCAAGCAGATCCCATGAATCCTGGGCCCAGGAGTGAATAAGGCAAGCAAGTTCCCTTCCTTGCTGACCCACAATGAGAACATGGTGGCCGAAGTTGATGAAGTGACATCCACCATTAAGTTCCAGATAAAAAAGGTGCTGTGTCTGACAGTGTTTGTTGGCCACATGAAGATGACAGATGATGAGCTTGTGTACAACATCCACTTAGCTGTCAATTTCTTGGTGTCATTGCTCAAAAGGAACTGGCAGAACATCTGGGCTTTATACATCAAGAGCACCATGGGCAGGCCCTAGTGCCTGTACTAAGGCACTGCTTAATAAATCATACTGCTACCATTAAAAATAATAATAGAAAAATAAATAATAAAAAATAAAGCTAGGATTTGAACTAGTCTTGAAGTATGGGAAGTACTAACTAGGTGAAGAAGAGAAACCAAGACTTGAGAAATCACATGAATAAAAGCATCACGAATGAGAAATATGGAAGGAAGTGGGTGGCAGGGTGTTGTTATGTCTCTTGAAGTAGAGAATACACACTAGGGAGGCAGTACAGCACACTGAGTCTATAAATGCAGTGCATTGTAATAAGCAGCGAAACCATCTATAGAGTAGGAAAAAAGACTGATGCATGTGGTCAATCCTGTTTAATTTTTAGTTCACAGAATTCAACTACTAAGTAACCATATAAAAGTGATGGTCATTTAGTACCTGCTTTCTCAAAGTATGGCCTGGGACCAGCAAGACCAGCATCATCTGGGAACTTGTTAAAAATACAGAACCTCAGTGCCTCAGTGCCGACTCCAGACCCAAAGAATCAGAATCTGAATTTTAATAAGATCGTCATGTGATAAGTATGCATGTCAAAGTTTGAGAAGCACTGCTTCAGTGCTTCAATACCTTAATATTCCCATATTAACTATAATGTGAGGGAAAAGTCTCTGTAAAGTTACATAAATTATGTGTTCAATTTTCAAATACATACAATTATGGTACATAACTTTTATCTTGGATATAATTTTCTCACTGACTCACTACATTTAATATTATATTAGATCAATTAGCACTAAACTAAAATAAAGCCAAAATCCCATTTCTCATGGTTTAGTTCTCTATAGAAGCATTTGTATCTATTCTAAGGAATAACAACAAAAACCTTTACTACTGAAGCCAATCACAGAATGACCTTCATGTGAAGATAGGTACTGAGATATGTCCTGACTGACAAAGTCAGCCTAGTCTTATCTCCAGCATGGGCTAGGTTCTTATCTCTAGTACATGGGCCATTCGATGAAGTTGGATGTTTAAAGGCAACTGCCATTAAAACCATCAAATTAACTCTCTTCATTATGATGACATGCTTACTTGTTGTTGTTTGTTTAATTATAAGTTGGTCTTTTACTCCTACGAAGAAACAATAAAATGATCATGAAGATATTCTGGTTCTTTTGACAGAATTCTGCCTATTAATTTGAAAACTGGCAATTAAGCATCCAATGTAGAATAAACTGAAAAACTGCAATAGAAATAGAATTCAATAAGCTGTTATAATTTCTATGCAGAAACCAACTGTCCTTTTATAGTAAATATAAACAATAACCAGTAAAGATTCCATTTACAAAAGAAAAAAAAAGAGGGAGAGAGAAAAACACCTAGGAACAAACTTAAATCTATTAAGAGCCATGTAACGAAATGTTAAAAGGGACAAAAACAATGTAAGTAAATGAAAGACTAATAAAAATATCAGTTCTTACTAAATTAACATAAATTTCACACATTAAAAAATAGCCTCATGACATTTTATGGCATAAGAAAAGCCCAATTTCAAGTTCATATGGAAGAATAAGAGGACAAAAGAGCAAAAAAAATTTTTATAAAGAAGGGTAACTGTGAAGAGTAACTGAAATAACAAAATAATAAAAGTAGAAGAAATGAGGGTTTTTGTTTTTGCTTTAAATAATCTCATCACAGGGACTTTTAAAGCATGACTCAAAATTATAAGAAAAAAAGACTACTAAACTTTGCTGTAAAATCTTTAAACTGGCTACGCAGGCATAAAAAAATAAAGCAGAGAAATAATAAAGGGAAAAATACCTGCAACACATAGACAATTTCCTTAGTCAAATAACACAATTAAAAACCAGTGAAGAATGGAATGGTTCACAGAAATGTCCCCTGAACAAATGAAAACTCACTCATAAGAGAACTGTAAAATAAATTATAAACTAAAACTTTTCATGAGTAAGTCAAAAAGGTTTTGAAAATACAATCTTATGTTGAAAAGGAGATAAAAGAGAAAGCAATTTAAACAAAATGCACATTTTCTTTGACCCAGCAATTCCTCTTATAGAAATATATCCTATAGATATACTTTCACGTGTGGGAAAAGATAATTTATTTTAACAGGAAGAGCAAAAGGTCAGGAAAAAAAACCCTATGTATCAAAACAAATCCATTAATGGAATATTATTTAACCCTTAAAAAAATACATCCTGTTAAGAGGAAAAAAACCTAAGATATATATCAGAGTATATAGTATGTTACCGCTTGAGCTGTTTAAAAAGTAGGGAGTATATATGTCCTACATATCTTTGTATACGTGACTGAATCTAGAAGATACACAAGAAACTCTTACAGGTGGTTACTTCTGAGAAGGGGAACCACAGACTGGGAAATGAGGCTGGGGGAGAGAAGATTTACATATCACTTATACTTTTTTCAATCATGATTTATCAAAGTAAATGCATACATTTTTTAAAGGAAGGTTTTTTTTTTGTTTTTTTTTAATTGAGGTAACACTTGTTAATAAACTTATACAAGTTTCAGGTATACAATATTATAATTTGATATCTGTATACACTATAGTGTGTTCACCACTAAAAGTCCAGTTTCCATCTGTCACCATGTATGTGATCCCCTTTAACCATTTCGCTCTCCCCTCACCCTCTCTTCCCTCTGGTAACCACCAATCTGTTATCTGTATCTGAGTTGGCTTTTGTTTTTGTTCTTTCTTTTTGTTTTATAATCTACATATGAGTGAAATCATGTGATTTTTGTCCTTTTCAATCTGATTTATTTCACTTAGCAAAATATCAAGATCCATCCAGGCCCTCGAGTTAATCATGCTAAGTGAAAGAAGCCAGTCAGAAAAAGTTGAAAATCACATGATATCACTTATGTGGGATACAAAAGTAAAAGTGACAAACAGAGATTCATGGACATGGACAACAGACTAGTGGTTACCAGAGGAAGGGTTAGGCAGGAGGAGGCAGATGGGGTAAGAGGGATCAAGTATGTGGTGACAGAAAGAAATCTAACTACGGGAAGCGAACATACAATGTAAATAAATATATATATACACATATATGTATATACATATAAACATATATACATATATACATATATATGTGTATATATATATACATATATACATATGCCTTATTGTTAAAATATACAGCTGAAACTTACTGGATTTCGTTAACCAATGTCACCATAAAAAAAAAAAATCCATCTATGTTGTTGCAAATGGCAACAGTTCACCTTTTTGTGGCTAAGTAGTATTCTATTGTATACACAGTGGATCCTTGAACAATGACAGGAGCCGGGGGAGTTAGGAGGGCTAACCTCCTGTGCAGGTGAAAATCTGTATAACTTCAGTCGGCTCTCTGCATACGGAGATTCCCATCCTCAGATCAAATATGCTGACTTCGATCTGTGTTTGGTTGAATCCACAAATTGGCAACCCAGGGATACAGAGGGCCAACTGTACATTTATTGAAAAAAATCTTTGTATAAGTGGACACACACAATTCAATCCTGTATTGTTGAGGGTCAACTGTATGTACCACATCCATCCATTCTGTCCATTCTTTATCCATTCTATCAAATGGATACTTAGGCTGTTTCATATCTTAACTATATAAATAATGCTGCAATGAATAAAGGGGTACATATGCCTTTCTGAATTAGTGTTTTCATATTCTTCGAATAAATACTCAGAAGAGAAATTGCTGAATCATATGATAGTTCTATTAATATTCTGAGGAACCGCCATACTGTTTTTCACAGTGGCTGTACCAATTTACAATGCCACTAACAGAGTGTGAGAGTTCTCTTTTTCTCCACCTCCTCTCCAACATTTGTTATTTCTTCTTTTTGATAACAGCCATTCTAACAGGTGTCAGGTAATATCTCACTGTGGTTTTGATTTGCATATGCCTAATAATTAGTGATGTTAAACATCTTTTTATGTGCCTGTTGGTCATCTGCATGTCTTAAAGAAGGTTTTATACTCTATTCCTCCACCTCAAAGGTACTGACTTACACATGAAAAAGGAAATTTAAATTATCCCCTTTGCCACAATATCCAAAACCATACATACTTTTCCAAAAGATGAGGTATGAAAAATAAGAAAATAATACATGCTTCTCTTTCTGTGCCCACCTACTTATTATTCATAAGTAGATAAATCATGTGTTGAATCATCTATTTTAAGCTACAATTGAAAAGGATTATGAAAGTAATAGCAGCTGTGTCAATGATCAATTTCTAATGACAGCACTCTTCTCAAGTCCCAGAAATCAATTCTAACTGGTGGCAAAGGTAGGTACTCACTTCCACCACAGCTTTACCACCTCAAAACTGCAGCATATCAAAAACATAATAACCAGATTAAGAAATAATAGAACAAGAAAATGTGTAAAACAAACAAACAAAAAAAGGCCACAATGACAGTCTTTACAATAAATTATAAACTATGCTTTTATAGTTTAAGAAAATAATTCTCTTCTTACAAGAAAATGTACATTCACAGAAACCCTGTATCTTTTATTTCACTTGAAAATGGAACACTTTCTTTGAGACAAGGATTTTCTACCAATTTTAGGAATAGCAAAACTGTTAAAAGAATGAGAAAAAGCCCAAACAGTAGCAACATCTCTCAATAACAAAATTCCCCCAAGTCATTTACAAGTGATCAAATGCCGCAATTCAACAGTAAGACAATCTTCAGACACTAGGCTTCTTTGAGCTCTTCTTACAGAGATACTAAAGTGTAACGCACTAAACAGTTTAGATACTGTTTTCCCCGAACACAAAAACATTAAATCATTATATGTTTATTAATTCACAATACTACTCTACACAGCTATGTGCAATCAACAAGAAAATCAGTTATTTTATTCAAATATTAACATATATATTATTTTCCACATGTCCTTTATCCTCAAACGGAATAGTACTTTACAAAGCTATTATGCAGCAACTTAATACTCTTGCAGAGAAGCCCAAGGCATCTCAGCTAACACTAATTTATTAATTTGTCTTCTTTGCTATAAAGTTTCACGTTTTCCCAATATTAGATTTCTTTAAACCAATTATAGCTTCAATTAGCAATTATTTTAATCCAAGTATCTGCAAATAATCTTAAAGAAAATGCATTTTAAAATTTCCAAAGATAGTTATGAAGCATTAGACTTTTAAATCTAAACCATTTCCTATAATCCACATAAAAGAATTCAACTAGTAAAAGAACATAACCACTAACCTATTATAATAACATAATTTAATTTTCTACTTTGCTAATCAAACTGATGAAATCCAGGGAATAAACTGAACTGCTGACATTTGCAGGTCATATAAACTGTGCAATGTGCAAGGTGCTATAAACAATGCACACACAAAAAAATGAGTAGAAAGAAACTAGAAAGAGTAGGATTATTTAGGATTATAGGGAGAACCTGAATTTAAAATGTGGAAAATGCAGGTTTGCTAAATTTGAGAAGACTCACTGATGGACAAAGAATGAGAATGTAGGATCTGAATGAGAATACTACATGCTTGCAAAGGATGATTTCACAAGGGCTCAAGTAAAACCAACACAATACAGAGATGCAAAGGAAAACAGAGATGCAGAGGAACAGGGGCCTAGAAAGTAGAGTGGAATTATTTCTGCTTCGAAAGCTGACATATCTCTCATGCAATTTTAGAAAGTTAGTTTGCTCTACTGACTCACTTAAAAGAAATGAAGCAGCATTGTATAAAACATGAATTAAATATATTTGTCTAATAAGTAAAACACTTCTCCCTTTCCTTTCTTTCTAGCTTCCCTAAGAGACCTTTTTTTTTTCCTATGCCTCTCCTATCTAATCCTGACAAGAACAAGGCTCTTAACTCATAAGGTCTCAATTATCAACATTTGAAACAAAGCTCTGTTTATTGCGAAATATCTCTAGGGCAAGGACCCACCACTTTTATCAGGTTCTTAAAGGAGTGACAACAGCTAAAAACAAAAAGTTTTTTTTATGACCCTATAATCACTGCAACAAAAAACTGCAAAACCACCCTGTGCCACTTCTTTTCCCAGTGTATTCAAATTTGGTTTCCAGCCCAGGAACCAATTACAAATACAGGAGGAGAGGAAGAAGACACCTACTATGTTTAATTATGGAGTTCCCATCCTGTACTTTGTCAATTAGAGTTAGTTCAAGGGTCATCTCTCTGACTTCTGGATTATAGGACTGCTACTATCCTTGAAGATCTTGGATTAATTTTTGAAGTCCTAGATATAAAATTTTAATTCTCTTGTGCATAGTTTCATAACTTTCTTCTCTAATGTGTCAAACCCAAAATTGAATGCTTATTTTTTTCTTAATTAGAAATATGTGTAACAAAACAATAAAATCTGCAAGTTATATCTCCACCATTAAATTGTTATTAAGACATACAAATAATTATCTGCTTATGAAAAGGGGTGACTCAGGACTAGCACTGGGGCAGCTTAAATGGTAGAGGCCTATCCTGGCAATGAAACTGGATCTGTGACTCTGGGAACTCCCCTTAGATCTATCTGGTCTGTTTCCTCAACTGACTAGTAAGGACCAATGCTACACGAATTTTCCACAAAGCACACTGCTCAACTCTCTTACTGTTTCGTAAAACTGTTAAATCATTTTTATTATATGTTTATGTTAATCATTGATTATTTGTTAATAACTGTTAATTCTGAAATCCAATTTTAGAAAGTATAAAGGTTATTGACAGTAATAACTCATTCTGATACTTTAAAAATTGATTTTCAGATTCTTCACTGCACAGCTAAGTGGTAAATTTGACTTCATTTTACTCTTGGAGAAATATATGCCTTTAGTTAAAATGTTAGCTACACCCAAACATGTCCTTACAAAAGCCAACTTTAAAACAGTTCAAAGAACATTTACTGAGCACCTACTGTGTAAAGAAGCACTAGGGAATTTGAGCATTAGAAAACAATAACAAAATCCATCTTTGTCTCTTAGAGATTTACAATATATTTTAAAGGGCAGGTAGTGTCCAAAAAGAAAAAAACACAGAGCAGCAGTTATGGATAATGATATGAGCTGTATATAACGTTAAGATCTCTCTTATCTCTGAATTTTTGACAGAAATTCCTATGAATTCTCACAGTGGTCAAAAATGACTTTCCATGGGAGGGGCATCTGATCTGGCCCTGGAAAGAAAGGTAGAACTTAGACAAGCAAGAAAGCAAGACATGGGGGGTCAGAGGGATGTGGTGAGAGGGTCTTGTACAGTGAATTCAGTGAATGATGGGTAAAAGAGATTGGCAAGAATAAGAAAGGTCCATGTAGAGAAGAGAAAGAGTTAAGACTGACAGGCTAACCAAAATGGGGATGACCCTGAAAGCCAGGAATCAGTACTCTGTCTACAAGAATGGAAGAGTTCATTGAGGGGGGCGGAAGGTGGAGGGGAGAGCTGTGTGTGTGTGTGTGTGTGTGTGTGTGTGTGTGTGTGTGTGTGTGTTAGAGCTGGAGAGGTGAGTATTAAAGTGTGAAAAATAAAAGTAATGCTTTAAAACAGTTCAGGAACAAGGTATAGAAAGTCTACATTGCAAGGAAGACATGGGGGAAAGAAAGCTAAAAGCAGTCTAGTGATGAAACAGTGAGAGATTAAACAGGAGCAACATGGGAAAGCAGTAACTAATGCACAGTTCTTCAGTTCTAAAATTCATATTTAACGTTTCTGAATTGGTGTGCATTTACAAATGAACATGTATATAAAACATAGCTTTGACTTTGCCCATAATGAAAAAAACTGTCTCAAAATTGATCATGTGTCATAATCAATGGCTTCTAAGAACCAACACACACCAGATTTGGAAGAACTAAATAGTTCTGGGAATTGATGAGAGCAAAGCATTTCCAAAGAAATAGCAAAGACTCAGATGAAAAGCGGCTGCTCCAAATAGGGCTACAGACCAAATATGGGATGGCAGGTAGAGGATGTGCTCTGGATAAACAGAACAGACAGGAAAACAGCAGGACTTTCAGGTGCAAAGGAAAATTGGAAATGCAGGACTAGAGCTTTGGGATGGGGGATGACCAGATGACCACAGGGCAGGAGTAAAACTTCACTTAATATCTTAACAAACATACACAGAATCAAGCACGAGTTTTAAAAACAACCTACTCATATATTACATAGGAAACTGATAAAAATCAACAATTTATAAAAACTCAAAAACTGTATCTCCAAAAACCATGACCTATGGCATAACAGTGATATGCTGTAACCTTTCCTCTACCAATTATTCCATTGCACTTTCCAAGATGGCTAACTTGACCATAAAGGTATTTTGGTATACCCAGCCCTAGTATACTTTTCAAGCCATTAAGCTACAAAAAGGGTTTAAGATTATCTCCAGAAAAAATCATTTGCAATAACAGTGCCGTTCTTCAGTAAAGACTGGGGTAGGCCTGGCACATATTTTCTATAATTGCTTCACATTTCAAAAAATGAACATTACAAGACTGTTTCAGTTAAACAGCTTACCTATATTTATACATACAGTTCAAAGGTCAGCTAAAGCAAAATCTACATTAACCATCTAGACCCTGTACCCCAAAGTGTTTGACTTTCCCTGAAATAAGAACACTTACAAAACCCAATAATTATACAGAATAAGAAATAATTATACTATTTATAATAACAAAGAAAACACCAAAGGTATGTCCAATTGTCTTCAACCAGATTAATTTTCCACTCCTTCCCAACCAAACATGAATAGTAATTTTCAAGTAAATTGACATGTAAAAAATTAGCATATGCAAATATCTAACTTCTCTTCATAAAAAATAAAATTCTGGATTATCTGAAAAATATACTAATAATAAAGAGGGGGAGAAAAGTCTATTATTAAACATGTTGTACCCTAAAGGCACATTTAAGTCTGTCTTATTTTTTCCATAAAGATGATATTTTAAGTGGTGGTTGGACTTCTTAACCACACAGCCCACAAAAATGACTACCCAAAGGTAAATTTAAAATGTGCAATGAAAAATATTAGAATACAACATTTTGCAAATATTAAAATACTGGTCAGAAAATAAAAAATACTGGTCGGAAACGCCAGCACTTAAAAAAAGTAAGCTGATTTAGAAAGCATGACAGAATTTTTAGGGAAGCTTAAAGAAGGGAGCTGTTTTGTTTCCTATGGTATGCTTAGCACCCGGCATAAAAACAATTTATTGAATAAATGATTGATGAGGATAAGACTTAAAGACATTTATAAGGGTTTCCAGAGGTTAGTTAATGCTTACTATTTTCTTTAATAGTTATTTCAGTTGGAATATTTCCAAATCAACTGTGATCGAGATTGCCCAAGATGCTTACAAGCAAAAGGGGAATATAGAAAATGAGTTATCGAAAAAAAATTGATTTTGAAAAGGACCGCCATAATACAACTATTATGCCACTTTACAGAAAAAGAACCAGAGATAGAGGCTAAGTAACTTGCCTAAAGTTAGGTAGCTGGTATAAGGTAGATAAAAGGTGTGAATCCTAGGCAGCCTAACTTAAGCTTTTAACCACTCACTGCCCTATATGTCCCTACTCATAGCCAGGGCTATTGTTTTTTGCTTAAAGGAACGATACTACTCTTTTAATTCTAGGATAACTGAAAATATGATGAAGTATTTCACTGAAAAAGGGAAAATCAAAAAGAGTAAGCGAGGAGTGGTGTAGTCAGACGAGATGAAAAGAGAAAAAAATTACAATTCGATTTTGGAATTCCTTCCAGTTTTTATTTAGCAAACTCACAAACATGCTGAATACTTCATATAAGAAATATCTGTTCCCCTATCCAATTCATTGAAGATCATTTCCACCATGATAAATAAAATACATTTATTGCAAGTTTCAGGTCTCACAAGCTCAATGTATAGAGTAAAACTTGCTTAAGAGCCAACTCCAAGGTCCTCCAGGCAGCTAGAGACTTTATAACACACTATTTACACAGCTTCACTATAAGCTGGCATATAATTTCCTTTTACTAAAATAATGAATGTTACTCATTCCCATGAATTTTTCAAGTTTAAATATTGCTACTCTAAAGTTAACTCTAGGCCCGTGTCTCTTAACGCTTCATTTCTTTAACTCCACTTGTCATAAACCTTTTATTTTCATTTAGCAATCTCAATGCCGAAATTCACATTACCTAATATAAAAGAAAAAAAGGAGGCAAAATTTCCAAATAAAAATAAAACAAGTTAACATCCTTAACTGCCCCCCTCTCCCACAGAAAAATTTATCCAGTAAGATAATTATCCAGTAAGATAATTATTTAGTAAAGTTATGAGGGGAAGAGGAGGATAACATTAACTATTTGAGATTATGGATTAATTGCTTAAAATAGGAATAAACAGTGAGAGGGAGGAAGTAGATTTTAGATCTTAGCTTAGAATATACCAAATTCCCTAGTTTTACTGTAGGGGGAAATGTATTAAGAAATATTTGGGGAAGAAAATTAATTTTCTTTAATATAACATATGTTTGTGAAGACTTTTAAGGAAAATTATCACACAGTCCAAATCGACTCACCTTTAGCAAGCTTAATATAAAATAGAATTTACAATAGAATATTTAAGCATTGGTATAACATTTATTCTTCCTATGGTTATAGGAAAATTATATTTTTATAAATGAGTCTGTATAAAAAAGACAGATGCATTCCATCTCACATTAGAGCTTTATGTATTTACATGTAGGCACAAATTTAAATTAGCCTCCTTTGAGATTACAAGGTTCTCTAATCACAGACAACATTGTTGATTACAGTGTATGGACATAATCAAGGTTTTCCAAAAACAGTCAACAGTCAGCCACTGTTAATGTTTTTATCAAGTGATGAGACATTAATCATGCATTTCAATTTGACAATGATTAAGTTCATCAGCCTTTCTACAGGGATGAAGATAGTCCAAGGGTTAAGAAAGCAGGCTGAAATACTGCACCAATATTTGTTGAATAAACTAAGTCCCAAGCCATCATGCCCTTAAACCTTAAAGTTACAAATAAAATTCCAAATCACTAAAGGAACTTCATACATTTATTGTTAAGACTGTTCTTCTCTATAAAACATCTAGCCCATCAGGCTTCTTTTTGTTTCAGAGCCTATTCTATAAAACAGTCTGAAAAGAGTCTATTACATGCTATATAATGCCCATATATTATATTACTGTCTATATTATGACCATAGAAACTTTTAAATTCAAAGACAAGCATAAAAAGGCAATTCCACACATTTAAGAAAACAAAGTTTGCTAGCTTTTTGCTGAATGAATCCTTCTCTGCTCCAGGTCAGTTTCAACTTAGACACTATGTTAAGGCTAATTGGTATTAACAGTCTCCCACAAAAAACTTGAAAAGCCAAATGAACTTCACCACTTCTACCAAAAAACAAATAGCATCAAGAACTATTATTTAGCCTTCACTGTTTATTCTCTTAACCTTGCGACTTAATTTTTCTCCTATCAACAACTGAGGAAACAGGTCAGATTCAGAGGC
Organism: Pteropus vampyrus; assembly: GCF_000151845.1. Classification (NCBI taxonomy): domain Eukaryota; kingdom Metazoa; phylum Chordata; class Mammalia; order Chiroptera; family Pteropodidae; genus Pteropus; species Pteropus vampyrus. The sequence goes on along the minus strand of NW_011888792.1, from coordinate 645,135 downwards.
AGCAGACTGTGGACTATTAAAAAGTGAAAAGAGACATGTGAACTCCCCCACCCCGCAAATAAGCACATATACATAAGCAGTCTTTCTATAGCTACTTGCCCCTTCTGTTAAATAACCTCAGAAGTCAGGAGTTGTTTACAGCTGAGCCATTTTAAGGTGCAAAGGAAAAAGTGATTGGGCACTCCTGTCTTAATATATATAAATCCATCCTTGCACTCCTAGGCAACTTCTTTTCTTCTAAAACACAAGATGAAGACTCTGCCCCCATACCATGCCTATCATAATCTGAAATGAAACAAATGAGTTATCTTAATTTAAAAGTCATCACTGGACTAGACTTTGTAAACATTGTCACTCTTCCCTTCTCAGGAGTAGAGAACATCCCTTCTAATGTCTTCAGGGAAACTAGGCATGGCAGAAAAGGAACACATTTGGAGTAAGACAAATCTAGGTTTGAATCTGAGTTTGGTCACTCCTTAGCTGCTTTAACGTTGGCCAAATCTGCGTAACATCTTTAAATCTCAACTTCTTCCGCAAAATAGGTAAAAATACCACTTAGCTCAAAAGACAGTGGGGAGGATGAAAGGAGATAGGTAATTTGAAGCTCCCAATAACTATATAGCTAATATTAGTTATATTCCCTGAAAGAAGTGTTGAGTTGAAAACTGTAGAGAATTCTTATTATATGAAGGAAGTCAACATTAACACTTCCTCTAAGTCTCCTTTTATAAGTGCCACTTTGTCAGGCACTTTTTCATATTGTCTTAATTAAATCTTAAGATATCCTTTAAGTATTTTCCCCACTTCCCTGTTTTAAAGAGTTTAAATAACTAAGCAATTCACTGAAGTGGTAAGTCTGTATTCGAATCCAGATCTTTCTGACTCCAAACCCTAGGTAGGCTCTGGCTACTGTGTGCCTTACATGACTACTTTTGAAAGCACATGCTGCTCTCGTACAGTGGTTTCAATTGGAAAGGAATTAAAATCAACTGGAAAGAAGTTAATATTGAGGACAGTTTTACAAACATAGTAAATTCCAAAGAGAACACATTTATAGATATTAATCAAGCCTACCATCATAGTTAAGGTTTATTATCTAAAGGATCACAAATAATCATTTCAAGAATAGCTGTCCTTATATAGAAACCATTATTTACAAAACCCCAGGCCCTCAAAGGTAAGCCACAGTATGGATCACTCATGCAAACACACTATAATACGATCCTCAGCTCTGACCAACAACTAGGGCTACTGCTGAAACCATTTCATGAGGCCTTGGTGGCACCTGATTCATTCAGGGATTGAGTGCCTGCTGTATAAATAGGACTTCTTGCAGTAAATCCTTGTAAAAGTCCACGACAAATCTACCATATAATAAATTTCACATTACATTTGTTTCAAGATTGAGGTCCTAACTGGTATACAATTCTTATGTCATCTAAAAATAATTTCCCATTAGTACTGTATAAATTGTGGCTCCTCACAAGCTATTATTTCCAATTAGATGACCAAATTTGTGAATCATTAATAAAAACTTTTAGCCGAAAACTTAAGGTTTAATTCTTCAATATTTCGCAAGACAAGGATATCAGAGTACTTATAATCCCATAATTAATCATAAATGTACTCCAAAAATTAAACTCGAATAGAGTTTGCAAGGCACACCAGCCCTGTGTGCTAATTTACAAAGCACATAACTTAAAACTGCAGTTTCAAAGGTTTTTGAAAAACACCTTTAAGAATTCAAAGCCTCTCTCCAAAAATGCAAGTATGCCTATACATGTAAAACTTTACATGCCCATTAAAGTCCATCTATAACTCCCCTCTATTTACAGGGAATTCACCAACCCCAGATAAAGACCCCTTATTTAGGAAGCTATTTACAGTTTTAAGAGAATTTTTCTCCTACTTTTTATATGTATGGTCCCTTGAATAATTTACATTTATCATTTTATAAAAATTTATTTACCCACAACTTTACATTAAAAGGACACTTCTTCCAAATCCTTTAAATTCTTGCAACATTAAAAAGAAAGTCTAGTGTCTTTTGTCCACAAATATTAAGAATGCTCACAAGATGTGTGGCCCTGAACTAGGGGTGGCAAAGAAGAAAATTCTAAGATATTGTCAAGGCCAGTGACCTTGAGAAATCTGCAATCTATTTGTACAGTCTGTTCTATTAAAAAAAAAAAATTCTTTCAACCATTTACTGACCATTTTGAACAAAAACAGGTGTCTTTAAGCTGAAACCTTTAAATAGATAGGAAAAGGAATTCTGCAGGAAAAAAGACCAGAAATGGATTCAGAGAAATTAAAGGAAAGACATGAGCTAAATTTTCTAAGCAACATAGTCCTAAGAATGTGTTTGATTTACCACACATACCTAGCATTAAAACTATAGTCAATTTCTCAAGTTCAGTCAACTTGAGAATTGGGAATATAAAAACACTGAATTAGATGTAATTACTACACTCAATAGAATAACATAAAATGACACAAGTTCCATAAAAATTTTACCTAAAAAAAAGGTTACTGAAAACTATTATGATAGCAAGGAATGTAAGCAGCTTGGTATGGATAAAAGAGTACATGGCTGGTGTGCTAAACACCCATTATCATGCCCATGGCAGACATCACTAATTAATCATACCACCCTTTCCCCCTACTGAGCCTCATAATTTAAACATAACTTTCCAGTAGAAATCAGGGTGGGCATTATAACTGAACCTATTTGTTGTCCTTGATAGTTGTTTTTTAAATACTGTTAGAGTCAAATGAAGCACCAAAATTTATGTATTAATGTTCAATGAATTTATAATGAATTTCATTTATTTTGAAGTGTTCCCCAAAATACAAAATCCTCTTTAAAAGTTAAAATTTTTCTCTGTTAAAGAGAATAAAATATTATGGTCAGTATAATCTTAATTAGAAAAGCTTTCTTTTTAAAAAACGTAATTGCCCCATGAAAGAGCTCTAAAAAACTGCAATTAACTATATTTTTGACAGCCCTCATTTTTACCCAATTTGAATTTAAAAACCTGACAAAATAAGTTTTTTTGTGTTATCAATAAAATTAAAACCACATGCCTATATCACTTAGAAATTAAAAAACATAATTTTTTAAAAATGCAATATGTATCTGTAAATAAAATAAGAAACACTTTGTCCTTGCAGTTTAAAAAAAAAAAAACCAGGTTAATATTAGCAAAATTCTAAAGAAAATACATATATGACATTTAAGATTTCTGTCACTTCCAAAAACAATTTTAGGTATAACACAGACTCAGAAATGAGATGATAAAAAAAGAAAATAAAACAGCTCCCTAGAACTCTAGGATCATATTATGGGTGGGTGATGCTTAGCATTAAGTAAACTAATAGGAAGGAGTGAAAACCTGGATTCAAGGAAGTTGTGAGAGTACTATGAGATAAGTGAGAAAATTATTTCCTAAGTCTTCGAGTCTAGTAAAGAAAAATAATAGTCTACTAGGAAACCAGAAGGCTCCAGCTTTCTAGCCTTAATAGCAAGATTCAAGTATTATATAGGTAAGGTTAACAGATGACAACGCAATGTTAGGAACATAAACACCATAAAAAGAGGCATTCCCCACTCCAAGTCCAATCTCAACTGGTACTGATATTAAAAATAATAAATTGCTTTGAGAAATTATATGTTAGTGTCCACTAAGGGAAACTAAGTATATCTTAAAATACTTTTTAATAAAGTTCCTTCAGAAGTTGTTAACTAGGCATGACCTCAAATTATACATATCTTAGGCACTGTAGAGCTCCCTATGTATACCCACTCAAACCTTTCCCCCATATTTCCTTTTAAGGATTACTTTGAATGAGCTTTTGCACTCCTTTTACTCTCAGATACAAAAGTGTACTAAACATTCCTGCCCAGGACCTTTTTTTCTCCCTGAAACAAGAGTGAAATGCATCCAATTGTCACTTGGTGCTTTTTCATTTGGACAGACCACTCATTTGGAGAAAAATGAATTTAAAGGTTGCCTAAGTTGCTAAACTACATATGGAGGTAAAAACAGACCAACTTTGCTCTATAAGACAAACTACTTTGGCTAAATAAGCATGACACAAAGAAATGACACCAGGGTTAATACTTGGGCAGTTATTGCTGGAAAGAGCTTCAGGGACATGCAGCTTTTTTTTTTTCTTTTACAGGCTATCTTTTTTCAGAGTGGCTCTAATATTATTGGCAGTACTGAGACGTAAACAGAGATCTTACTATATAGAATGTATCTGATAAATGGGGAGAGGAAATCTAAAGACATCAAAGGTCCTTCAGAAGGCCAATTAAGGAAACCCACGGTTTTCCTACCACTGAAAGGAATGAAGGGGAAGACAGAGTCATAAGAACCCAATCGTCTTCCTTTTCCCTTATCTAGAAAAACAAGTGTCCCAACTGTGCACAACCCAGACCGAGGCTCCAGCCTTTGGTAATAAGTAACCCAAAGCGATGACCGGAGCCCACACTAGGATCTTACCTCTTGGATGCGCTTCCTGGCCCGCTGAAGCACTTCTTCGTAGCCTTTCTGCCGCAGCTCGCTAAGGCTTTCGTAATACTCCTCAGGATCATCGGTCTCAGTGAAGAGTACCTGGGAGAGGATCTTCCAGCCGCAGGTGTCTAGGCCGTGGCCCAGGTAGACCTGAAGCTGGTAACACAGAGTGTCTATCTCCTGCTCAGTCATCTCCGGGGCGCCTCCGAACAGCACGGTCCACATGCCCGAAGGCTCCTCGGGGAACACCGGCAGGCACGGCTCCAGCTGCGAGTTCACCGAGCACAATTGCTGGTGCACAGAGCGCAGATCCTGGAAGGAGAAGAGCCCGGCCCAGCTGCACTCCTCCGCCGCGGACTCCAGCTCAGCCGCGGGTGGCTGCTGCTCCGCGTCCGAGAGCTCCAGGGACGCCGGGGCCGCCTCGTCTTCCCTCACCATTTCCAGCACTTCGATTTCCTCGGAGACCGACCCGCCAGCGCTCACTACCCGCACCGAGGTCACTGGGGCCTCCCTGGGCGCCGGCGGGAATGCCACAGCGGCGGCCCCCACATCTCTGCCTTCAGATCCCCTCCGGACCGGGCTGGCCTTGGCTCGCACTGGGCTCCTGAGAGGGCTCTCTGCCCCTTTGCCGGCCGGACTCCGCAACAATGAGTCTCCGCGAAGGTTGCGCGCGCTCCGGGGAGAGCCGCCTTCCGCCCAGGCCGGGCTCCTACGGGGTCCGGGGCTCCTTCCCAGAGTCGCAGAGGCAGTGGCCTCGGGCCTCCCCTTGCCCGCCGGGCTGCCCGGCCCGCGGGTCTCGTCGGACGCGGCTGCGCCAGATTCGGCGCCCCCTCGCGCCCCCGCCTGCTCCCGGGAGCCGCTTCTCTGTCTCTGGGCCGTCCGGTTGTGGCAGGTTATGGCAAACTTGCCTTCAATCTCGTTCCAGGCCACAATAAAGACGAATTTGTGTTTCTCGCGCTCATCGAACACATGGGGCCGCACGGCCACCCAGTCCGACTCGAGCGTCTCCTCCAGCGCGAACGACATGGTGGCTCCGGAGCCAGGCCGCGGAGGAGGCGATGCTGGCCCTACCCGCCCGAGGACTCGCCGGCTGGCTGCGCCGCGCCCCCGGCTCAACTTTGCTGGGCGCCTTCAGCCATCTTAGCGCCCTAGCCGGCTCTCCTAGCTCGCTCTCCCGTCCCTCCGCACTCAGACCCGCCACGCTCCTTTGTGGCGCGGCTCGCGGGAAAGACAATACGCGTTGCTGGAGCAGGTAGTTCACATGGTCACGTGCGGCCGGATCTGTTTACAAGCCCGGTGCTGCAGCAGCGCCTCACGCCCGCCCCGGCCGCCTCCAGTGCGAGGCCGCGGTGCTGCGACTGTAGCGCTCTGGAGGTGAGGCGCGGATCCCGCGGGGCCAGGCAGGTCGGTAAGAGGTCGGGGCCCGCGGTGTGTACGTCTCCGTCGTTTGTCCGGGCTGATCTCCCCGCCTCTCCTCCTCTTCTCAACCGTCCGGAGCTGCCTGACGGATGGATGCGTCTCCTAAACTCTGCGCTTCAGTATCGCCACAATGTTACCATTCGGCTGCTGACGTCGGCGGCTCCACGAGGGACGTAAACACGGGCACGTGCCGCACGCTGGTGACGCGGCGGCGGCGCGCGCACCCGCGCGCCGTCACCGCCCCTCAGCCTTCCTCCGCCGCTCCCGCGAGCGGCCGCGCGCCAGACTCTTCCGTCCGCGCTGTCTCCTCCTCCCGCGGGAAGGAGCCGGCGACCAGCCTGCTGCCTGGTCTGAAGCGGTGAGAATGACAGGTGTGCCTTGCGGGACAGGTGGTTTCCGAAACTTGGGAAAAAAGAAACAAAGGCGGAGGAACTGCGATTTTCTCCAGTCATTCAAAGAGGCTCTCAAAAGTAAGTTTGCCTCAGTTCCCCCTGGGGGTCGGGATTGAGAAATCCTCTATTCAGAAAGAAGTACAGTACTCCATAACATTACGCGAACCATGTGCTAAACTTAACTGTTGGATTCTACCCCAACACGTTTGAGACACAATTTAAGATATGAAAGGATAACGTCTGGAGACAATCCAGAACTCCAAAACAAAATAAAATTAAATGAAAGTTCAATCATGTCCAAATAGTGATGTTTAAATTTAAGTTCATCGGTGTTTTATTGCTTCAGGTTTCATCATTGTGTACTGTTCGGTGAACTTCATTTTGAGGTCACTGGCTTGAGCCCTTTTGAAGTTGTATTTAGTTATCAGAGTTCTCAGAATGCACATGCCAAAAATAATCACATAAATCTGAAAAATTCTGCTGTTCATATTGAATTATGATGAAACACATTCTTAAAATTGCCTAGTGGATCTTTTAATACAGTATATATAATTGGCATTTTATTTCCTATTAGTGTCCAATACATATTGCATGTGTTCTGTATCCACAGCAAAGTACAACAGTAATTCATTCTTTTACTTTTATCCATATTTCTAAAATATATGCAAAATCATTTAGGTTAACTGTGCATTGTCAGCACACTTACTTTTACCTCAGTGTTGTCCTGACATCTGAATAAACAGCCAAAGTTTTAACCCTGTCACTCAGCAGGACATTTTAGACTTATAGATCTGCTTTGACCGAAAAAAAAAGGACTTTGGGCAGGATGTGGAACCACAAATTTTCAAAGCTGGTAACAACTTCTGTCAGCTCTCAAGTGCAAGTCAGATATATACCTTTGGAAAGGCAGGAAGAAAGAAAAAGAAAACCTGTTGCAAATCTATATCACCATCTAAGCAAGCAATAGCACATTATAGACAAATTTCTCATATTTTCTCAAAAATTTACTTCTAAAAGTTTTTTGATAAAAAGTGATGACATGATCACTAGATCTCTTTTAATACATTACAGATAAGTATGAATACTAAAAGTTAACACTAAAAGAATTTTATAGGAAATTTTTTTTACATGTACATTGAAATTGCAATATTTATCCATAGTTATAAAATGATGTCCTATCGCAATAGTGTTAAAGAAAATGGGTGGTGGTTACACATATGTTAAATATCCCTCGCCCCCCCCCCCACTCTGGTTACTGTGTTTTGTCAAAAGGGTTGTTTCAATGTTTCTTTTTTCCTCCATCTTAGTAATTGTTATCTTAGAAATGCAAAGAAACAAACCAAAACTCCCATGACAGGCTACTATAGTACTCTACAATTCTTTATTCAGTTTTCTATCTGATTGTCTGGCAAGATCTCTGAGTATAAATTACTCCCTGGGAATAAATAAAGCTACAGAAAAAACAAATACACATACTAGCTTTGAAAGGGCTTGAAAACGATTATCTGAATTTTTTTAACTTTTGTGGATTGTTAGGTAATCTGGGAAATGCTTTAACTCTTTAGATTTTTTAATAAAAACTGTAAGTTTACATAGCGATTTTCAAATTACATAGCATTTTCCTGCACATATTTATTTTATCCTCATAATAATCATATAATTTAGGTATAAAAGGAATGTCTTTAATTTTGTATGTGAGAAAATAGTTCTGTTTAGTTAGGTCACACATCCCAGATTTTGGAGCAGGGAACAACTTGAGTTCAGGGCCCTGGTAGACATATGTTGTGGTTAGATTCTCCCAGAAGCAGACACTGAAAAGAAGTTAGGAATGCAAAAATTTATTGCTAGGGATTGGTGGAGTGGAGTGCGGGGGGAGGGGGAGAACACCTGTGAAAGAAAAAGGACAGAAGCAGGACTAAAGCTCCAGAGCAAAGATTGTTTTTATAGAGGTTCCCTCAATTGAGTGGAAGTGGTTAGGCCTTGCTCAGTCATTGACTGGGAACCACCCTGAGAAAAACATAGGATACAAACCTGAAGCTGACTTTGAAGACACAAACAGCTGGGGACTGTCACCTAACTACACTCCTTGAAGTGGAGGAATGAGTCCTTTCTTGAAAGAGGATCTGATCGATGCATCTTTACATCTGCCACAGTTTACCTTGTATGCCGTGTGGACTCACTCACAACATATTAGGAGAGCAGCTCCTCCAGGGCTCTGGTGGGCATCTCTTCCTGAGGGGAAGCTTAGAAGAGGGAGGTTAGAGGGATGAACTACCATTTCCATGGCTATAGTTGGTCTCATGCCCACAACTGATACTCATTGTCCACCCTCCTCTTCATCATTGTTCTAACGTCCCTCACTCTCTGCTGACCTCAGTGGCTCATCTGGTGGTGGTTCCCAAACCACCACTCCTAGTAACCTTATCTGTGTATAGCCTTCATTACTACATCCCTAATGTAGTTAGGCAAGAGCTACCAAGAGGCACCCAGTGGATCATCTGAGTTCCATACATATTCCTCCCTGTTCACATTATATAACAGCAGCCATGCCTCCTCTTGCTGATCAGGATCAATTACCCCTGAAAAGATGGTGACTCCTCTTCTTGCCTGCTGGTTCCTAGCCACACAGAGCCCAAAGTTTCCAGGTGACAGCTGCAGCTTGTAGTTCAGTAGGATCTTTGCTATCCCGTGACTAGAATACACCCATATTAGAGACTAGGACCTCTAACCTCACAGAATCCAGAGCTGTGTGGTCCCCTGGTGGGTCGCTGAAAGTGATGGTAAGGGAGGCCACTCCTGCTTCTACCCCTTGGTTACTGGACCCAGGTATTCTTCCTCTTGGTGACTTAGTACCATGTAAAGGTCTGCAATTCAACATTTATACATGTCCTGGAGGATGGTACCCCCCCCATCTTTTCAGGGTGTTGCCTCTGAGCTGGTGCTTTAGCTGTACCTTCAGCACACCACACCAACACTCTGTTTAGCCAGCAGCTTCCGGATGATACAGTATATGACATGACCACTGGATCTATAAAATGGGTTCTCTGGTTGGATACTAAATTGTTTCATGTATATAGGTTAGGCATTCTGTAAGTGCCCTGATAGTGGTACTGGCTAAGGCCCTGTAGGCAGAAAAAGCAAACCCCTACCCAGAATCTGTTCCCGTGAAAAAACTCATCGGCTCTTCCAGGATGAAAGGACTATTTTTATGTAGACCGTTTGCTACCAAATGACTGGTTATCTTTAAGAAAGAGTACCACACTGAGGGCTCAGTGTTGCTGTCTGTTGCTGGCAGATCGAACATTCAAAGCAGGCAATCACTATATTGACCTTCCTAAGTGGGAGTCCAGGTTTTTTGACCCATACAAAGCCTCCATCTCTGCAAATGTAGCCATGTCATCTGTTTGTCTATCATGCCAGTGAATGCCAACTGGTCAAGTTATTTCGTCCACTTGGTTATTTGGCACCCATGCCATATAGATGCTTTCACTGGGCACTAATACACAATAAAGAAATCTTCACACCTTGTTCCCACTCTCATATGTCCATCTACATGTCTCCTCCCCAGACCTCCTTGTCTCTGACATTTCAGTTTTTCGCCCTCCAGATCCCTGATCATGCACCGTTGTCCATGAGTCCATGTATATTTTGACTTTAGGCCACTTCTCCTTTTGCACAAAGTTGATGACCAGGTGCACCTCATGAAGCTCTGCTTATTGGGAAGATTTGTCTTTCACACAGTGTCTCTTATTTAGGGGTGGCCGTTTTTCACAGCCACCCCTAAATAAGGCTATAATGCAGACAGCATCCACTTTTGGTTTTCACCCACATACCAGATCAACCTATCAATAAACCAAGCTGTGAGTTCTTCCTCCTCTTTCAGCTGGTTGAGTGGGAGACCCATATGGTCATTTGTGTGAGCTGAGGAGAAACACTGCTACATAGTGGATACCACAATGGGGCATGGTGGATGCCATAGGGTTCCAGACCCACTGCTCATGCCCCTAGCTGTGTTATTGCTTCCTGCTCATGTTCAGTCCCAGACGTACCATCTTATGATGCATTACTTCCTGCTCATGTTCAGTCCCAGACGTACCATCTTATGATGCCCATCTTAATTTATGACTTGCTCCCAACTCATGATGGGCAGTTCCAGACTCATGGGCTCTTGGTATCCCAAGGTCAAGCATTCCAACTCTTAGGAGGGCCCACTAACATGGTAGGAGCTCTTTTACAAAAGGTGCATAATCCTCTGCTGCAGATAGTGTGACCTTGCTCCATAACCTCTGGTGCCTGGATTTTGATTCTTCCACTGGAACTTGCCATAAACTTCATACCATAACTGTTTCTACTACTGATACTCAAATACTATAAAGTGTATTGAGATTTTTATTCCAAGCAGAAGGGTTTGCTGCTTGCTCTGCAGCCAGGACCTACTGCAGAGCCATTCTCTACACCGAGCCCTACTCAAAGCTGGCACCTTCCATACGGGCTGGAGCAGTTTTCCTAAGTGTAGAATGTGTGTCTCCAAAGCCCAAGGAGACTTAATAGTCATTTTGTTTCCTTCATTGTGGTAATGAATGCATGATGCAGCAATTTGTCTTTTACTTTGGAGGGAATGTCCTGGCATGTACCTGACTGTAGGCTGTGTAGAAACTTTACTGAGTTGACAAATACTTGAATTTTTATAGTTTATCGCCCTCTCTCTGGAGTGCATGTGTCATACCAAGGTCTCCAGCATGCTAGCACCCTCTTACTCATGCTGCCAGATCAGCATGATATCATCAATGTAATGAATCAGTATGATGTTTTACAATGTGTCCAGATGGTCCAGATGTCTTCAAGCTAAATTATGACAGATGGCAGAAGAGTTAACATGGCCCTGGAGCAAAGTGTTTCTGATCTTCTTTCCTGACTGGGACAGAAAAGTACACATTCACCAAATTAGTGGGTGCATACTACATAGCAGCGACTATGTAGTATTATCTGCTCTAGCAAAAAAACTACATCTGGCTGGGCAGTTGCGATCAGGGCTGTTGGTTGAGCTAGCAATAGTCTCCAGAATCCATCTGGTTTCTGCAAGAACCAGACCAAATTAAATAGAGATATTCCAAGGACCACCATGCCTGCATTTTTAAGAGTGGCATTAATCTCTGCCATACATCTCTAGGGTTATACTGGTTTTGATTCACTGTCTAGGAGGGAGGGGTGCAGTTTCACAGGCTTCCACTGGACCTTCCCCACTATGACAGCTCTCACCAACAACTGCCACATATGACAGTCTCGATTATATATTTAGGGACCAGAGAAATGAGTACCAGGTGAGCTCACAGACCCAGTGGACTCTAACTTTAACCAGGAGTCCATTTATTACCTGGCCCCTGTATGCCCTCTAATGCAGAGCCCATGATGAAGTTTCTAGTTGTTAGGTATCACTGTGAACTTGGACCCTGTCTTCAATAGCCCTTTAAATATCTAAGTATTCCTCTTTTTCAAGTGAACAGTCACTCGAGTATATGGGGAAGCGCTGAAATAATTATGTATTTCAAGGTTCTTCACATTGGGACCCAGTTATTTCTTCAGTCAATGGGCACCAGGTCTGAAAACTGAAAACTGTTCAGATCTAGAAACTAGGCAAGAGAATTTTGGGGAGCAGCTTCTCTTAACCTCTTGCTCACTCACTCTTATTCTATTTTGATTATAGTATTAAACAGTGCCTTTTGGCTGATCAGCTATGTTGTCCCTAGGGATGCTGTGTTCTATTAATCATCCCCCAGTGGTGAGCACTGTGACCCTCTGGGTTCTGATGGTGAAATGCTACCATCAGCCTCTCTTGCTCTTGGGCCTTCTAATTCCCATTGCTCTCAGTGAGCCAAATTCTGTGACCACTTCTCCTGCCTTTAACGGTGGCCTGCAGAGAAGAGCCATGTTGAAGTTCATAGGGATGCTGGATCTCCTCCAACTAACATTTCTAACACCCTTGGCGAATGGTGTATCCTTTGGGCCTCTTGGGAAACATATCCTCATGTAACATATCCGTTCTAGCATTCCTGCTTCCCTGAGTTGTTTACTCCCCTCCTCTTCTGTATACCATGGCAATTCAAGTATTTCAATTCAGTCTCTGTGAAGGCCATTGCTTTTTCACATTTCTAGGAGTTACCCTAGCTGCAAGTTACAACATCCCCTAGGGTCCTAGCTTAAATATTAAATTTTCTTATCCTGAGAGAGTGACCCCAGTGTCAGTAAATAATGTTAGTTTTCATGATCAGTCTGTAGGGTGACAATGAAATTTCATAACAACCTGCCAATTCTATTATCCTTGTATTTATCATTCCTTTTACATTTCAAATGGCTAAATAATTGCACCAGCCAGTGCATTCCTTTCCACTTAACTCACCACCAGTGAAAATTTTAAAAACAGGACTCTCACCTTTTGCTAGGGGCTTTCTGTGCTCTACCCATCACTCAGAACAGGTGCTTATTGCTAATCAGGTGGAGAGTGATCTAGTCTCCACACCCATCTTACTGCCTGCTTTCTCAGACTACTTCTGTTACCAACTATGCCAGCTGGGCTCTCTGGGAAGCAGACACTGAGAGGGAGTGAAGAATGTAAAAGCTTTATGGAAAGGAACACCTATAGG
>NW_011888792.1:628364-632113 GCF_000151845.1 Pteropus vampyrus | reverse complement strand
GTTTCTAGTTGTTAGGTATCACTGTGAACTTGGACCCTGTCTTCAATAGCCCTTTAAATATCTAAGTATTCCTCTTTTTCAAGTGAACAGTCACTCGAGTATATGGGGAAGCGCTGAAATAATTATGTATTTCAAGGTTCTTCACATTGGGACCCAGTTATTTCTTCAGTCAATGGGCACCAGGTCTGAAAACTGAAAACTGTTCAGATCTAGAAACTAGGCAAGAGAATTTTGGGGAGCAGCTTCTCTTAACCTCTTGCTCACTCACTCTTATTCTATTTTGATTATAGTATTAAACAGTGCCTTTTGGCTGATCAGCTATGTTGTCCCTAGGGATGCTGTGTTCTATTAATCATCCCCCAGTGGTGAGCACTGTGACCCTCTGGGTTCTGATGGTGAAATGCTACCATCAGCCTCTCTTGCTCTTGGGCCTTCTCATTCCCATTGCTCTCAGTGAGCCAAATTCTGTGACCACTTCTCCTGCCTTTAACGGTGGCCTGCAGAGAAGAGCCATGTTGAAGTTCATAGGGATGCTGGATCTCCTCCAACTAACATTTCTAACACCCTTGGCGAATGGTGTATCCTTTGGGCCTCTTGGGAAACATATCCTCATGTAACATATCCGTTCTAGCATTCCTGCTTCCCTGAGTTGTTTACTCCCCTCCTCTTCTGTATACCATGGCAATTCAAGTATTTCAATTCAGTCTCTGTGAAGGCCATTGCTTTTTCACATTTCTAGGAGTTACCCTAGCTGCAAGTTACAACATCCCCTAGGGTCCTAGCTTAAATATTAAATTTTCTTATCCTGAGAGAGTGACCCCAGTGTCAGTAAATAATGTTAGTTTTCATGATCAGTCTGTAGGGTGACAATGAAATTTCATAACAACCTGCCAATTCTATTATCCTTGTATTTATCATTCCTTTTACATTTCAAATGGCTAAATAATTGCACCAGCCAGTGCATTCCTTTCCACTTAACTCACCACCAGTGAAAATTTTAAAAACAGGACTCTCACCTTTTGCTAGGGGCTTTCTGTGCTCTACCCATCACTCAGAACAGGTGCTTATTGCTAATCAGGTGGAGAGTGATCTAGTCTCCACACCCATCTTACTGCCTGCTTTCTCAGACTACTTCTGTTACCAACTATGCCAGCTGGGCTCTCTGGGAAGCAGACACTGAGAGGGAGTGAAGAATGTAAAAGCTTTATGGAAAGGAACACCTATAGGTTGAGGATCACCTTGAAAAGTGTCTGAACTACGCTCGAAAGCTACAGTGAATTGTGAAGGTACTATCAGCTAGAGGCTGTCAGCTAAGCCCACACTTTATAGCTGGGTAGCAAGGACTTTCTTGAAAAGCAATCTGATTAGGGCATATTCCCGACTGCTCCTTTTAGTCTTTTACATTACATCAATTATGGCCAAGTATCTTTACTTTACAACTCCCAAGTGGTGAGAGTGGGAAGGAAGAAATCAGGTGAGAAAAGATGTGAAGCTCTGCAAAGTGATGACTGACTACACTGGCCCCACTTTATAAGATACAGTAGGTCATTCAGCACATGTTCTCCCTCAGCAAGAGGACCTTCTCCAGAACTATCAGAAAGAGAAATTAAGAAAACAATCCTATTTACAATTTCACCAAAAAATAATAAAACACCTCAGAATGAATTTAACCAAGGCGAAAGACCTGTACTCGGAGAATTATAAGAAATTGAAGAAGATACAAATAAGTGGAAGCATATACTTTGCTCATGGATAGGAAGAGTGAACATCGTTAAAATGTCCATACTACCCAAAGCCATCTATAGATTCAGTGTAATTCCTATCAAAATACCAATGGCATTTTTCACAGAACTAGAACAAATAATCCTAAAATTTATAAGGAACCACAAAAGCCACAGCAATCTTGAGAAAGAAAAAGTTGGAGGTATCACACTACCTGATGTATAACTATACTACGAGGCTATAGCAATCAAAGCAGCATGGTAATGTCACAAAAAACAGACACATAGATTAAAGGAACAGAATTGAGAGCCCAGAAATAAACCTTTTGTGGTCAATTAACCTATGATAAAGGAGGCAAGAATATACAATAGGGTAAAGACAGTCTCTTCTATAAATGGTGTTGAGAAAACTGGACAGATATATGCAAAAAAAAAAAAAAATGAAAGTAGACCACTGTCTTACACTATATACAAAAATAAACTCAAAATGGATTAAAGACTTAAATGTAAGACCTGAAACTATGTAACTCCTAGAAGAAAACATAGGCAGCAAACTCTTTGACTCTTTTAGTAATTTTTTAAAAAAATTTATCTCCTCAGGCAAGAGAAACAAAAGAATAAACAAATGTGACTACATCAAACTAAAAAGGTTTTGCACAGCAAAGGAAACCATCAACGAAACAAAAAGACAGCCTGCAGAATGAGAGAAGATATTTGCCAATGATACAATTTGATAAGGGGTTAATATCCAAAATTTATAAAGAATTCATACAACTTAACACAAAAATCAAATTAAAGAAGGTTAGAGGACCTGAATAGATATTTTTCAAAGAGGACATGCAGATGGCCAATAGACATATGAAAAGATGCTCGACATCACTAATCATCAGAGTAATGCAAATTAAAACTACAATGATATATCACCTCACACCTTTCAGAATGACTGTCATCAACGGATCAACAAACTAGTTTCGGCAAAGATGTGGAGAAAAGGAACCCTCGTGCACTGTTGGTGGGATTGCAAATTGGTTCAGCCATATGGAAAAACAGTATGAAGGTTCCTCAAAAAATTAAAAATAGAACTACCTTAAGACCCAGCAATTACACTTTCAGGTATTTATTCAAAGGAATCCAGAACACTAATTTGAAAAGATATATGCATCCCAATGTGCACTGCAGCATTATTTACAATAGCCAATATATGGAAGTAACTTAAATGTTCATCAGTAGATGACTGGATGAAGATAATGTGGCACACATATATATAATAGAATATTACCCAGCTATAAAAAGAATGAAATCTTACCATTTGCAATAACAAGGATGGACCTAGAGGATATTATGCTAAGAGAAATAAGTCAGAGAAGGAAAGACGAATACCATATAATTTAACTTATTTGTGGAATCTAAAAATCAAAATGAACACAACAAAAGAATCATAGATACAAAGAACAAACTGATGGTTGCCAGATGGAAGAGGGGTTGGGGGGCTGGGTAAAAAAGGTGAAAGGGATTAAGAAGTACAAATTGACAGTTACAATATAGTCACAGGGATGTAAAGTATAGCATAGGGAATATAGTCAATAATATTGTCATAACTGTGGTGCCAAGTGGGTACTAGACTTATGGGGGCATCACTTTGTAAGTTATATAAATTTCTAACCACTATGCTGTACACCTGAAACTAATATAATATTGAATGTCAACTGTAATTGAAAAAATTTTTAAAAAGAAACAAAAAAATTTTTAATCTCTATTAAAAAAAAAAGCAGCGCCGGGGGTGAGGGGTGGTGGTGGTGGATATTCTCCAGAAGGCATGCAATAAAACACTATGCTCAGCGAAGTCACAGGATGGAGAAAGAAGGGGGAATGTGTCTGCCTGGCTCCTTCCCATCTTTCATTTCTCAAAAGTCAAGTTTCATCCCATGGGAAGTTCACACTTCCAGGCTGCATCATCCAGCCCTTCAGCAAGCTAGAGTTTTGCCCTGCAGTGTAGCATTTCAACCATGCCTGGAGGTGGAGGGTGGC
>NW_011888792.1:626262-628314 GCF_000151845.1 Pteropus vampyrus | reverse complement strand
AAAAAAAAAGCAGCGCCGGGGGTGAGGGGTGGTGGTGGTGGATATTCTCCAGAAGGCATGCAATAAAACACTATGCTCAGCGAAGTCACAGGATGGAGAAAGAAGGGGGAATGTGTCTGCCTGGCTCCTTCTCATCTTTCATTTCTCAAAAGTCAAGTTTCATCCCATGGGAAGTTCACACTTCCAGGCTGCATCATCCAGCCCTTCAGCAAGCTAGAGTTTTGCCCTGCAGTGTAGCATTTCAACCATGCCTGGAGGTGGAGGGTGGCTCAGCATCTAGAGGTTCAGCAACCACCCACAGATAGGAGCAAGTCATGCAGCTCTGCAAAGACAGCAGCAGTGGGTGGTCTGGGATACAGAGTGCCTTCAGAAATAAAGCAGTTGAGAGCTGACAATGTACACAAAGTTTATGTTTGATAAAAATGTAATTTTCTGGTACCTAAGAGTAGCATGCTTAATTAAGGATTTCAATATTTCTTTAAAGCTTAAAAAAACTTTAAGTGTTATCATAAATGTAACATATGTTCACTGTAGACAAATTTGAAATTGCAGATAAACTGAAACAAGAAACTTTAAATGCTACCTAAAGATACCACTTTTAAAACCTTGGTATATATCATTTTACACCTTTTTCTATGCTTATGTACAAAAAGAAGATCCCACTATAAATATTGTTTTGTAAGCTGCCTTTTTCACTTAATGTGTTAATAAGTATGCATCTTTAATATCATTTTTAAAGAATTGTTATATTCTAAGTCTTTGTGCACATACTTAATTATTTCTCTTTTCATTCTTAATGTCCTATCTAGGGAACCCTTTGAAACTCATGCATTTCACCACTGTGTTACTTAAGATTTTCCAAGAAACAGATATCAAGATAGGATTAGATGTGCAACAGATTTGAGGGGGAAATACCTGTGAGAAAAAATGAGGAGGAAGCTAAAAGGAAGTGCTGGTAGATTGGAAGGAGATGGGAAAGAAAGGAAGTCTTAAAGAAAGCATCTTAGAATGCAGTGCAATGTAAGAGAGTTTTTGCTAGGCCAGTGGGAAATCTTCAGGCTAGTTATCTGTCACAAGAGTTTCCTGATTCACAGCAACAGGCTTGCCTGAGTCTCTCTGCCATACCCAGTTATTGTCTGGGGATAGCCTGTGGGGAAGTGTGGTAGATTCATAATGTAGCTGCCAGAGTGTCAGTATTAAACTCAGAGATCTGAGAGGCATAGTCTTATGGCTGCCACAAACACCATCTGTGCTTTAAAAAAAGTTGGTACTATTCACTCATTGATTCATGACACATCGAGGGCAAACATATGAATAATATGTGGTACTCACATTCTAGTAATTGGCTTCACTCTGAGTGAATTGTCAGGAATAAATTTTCAGAAATTAGAAACGGAAATAGATTTCTAGAATCAACTGAAGCAGATCTTCAGGTTATGGCTTCATTATTTTGTTTGAAATGATTTTTCAGATTGGAAAGTAAATTCTAAGATAATTAGTAAATGAGATTTGGGTTATTCCTCTTTGGGTAGCACCCATTCCTGTATTCATCTTACCTAATGCAGAAAATCTGTGTGAGCTTAACATAATAAATTGAAATCTAGAATGCGAAATGATATCTGCATATGTATAAAATGTTTTTGAGAAGAGAACAATGTGTACATCCTCGAGTACATGTCTTTCCTATCCATATATCCTTTATTTTATTTATGTGACTATTAGTACTCTGTGCCTGAAATAACAAGTTTCATGACTTAAAAGCCACATTCATAGGCATGTAGTGTTCTTTCTCCATCTTCTGAGTCAGCAATAGTTGGTAGAACTCTTCTCACAGTACATCACATTTCTTATCAGAGACAGATTCTGCTTCTGTTGTCATCTTCGGTTATCTCCTCTGACTTTTGACTTCTGCCTTCTTTCACTTTTAAGGACCCATGTGATTATATTGGGCTCACTAGGATAATCCAGGATGATCTTATTTTTAGGTCCTCTAATTAGCCATCATGCCATCTGCAACCTTAATTCCCCATGCCCTGTAACCTCACATATTCA
>NW_011888792.1:620824-626212 GCF_000151845.1 Pteropus vampyrus | reverse complement strand
GAAATAGATTTCTAGAATCAACTGAAGCAGATCTTCAGGTTATGGCTTCATTATTTTGTTTGAAATGATTTTTCAGATTGGAAAGTAAATTCTAAGATAATTAGTAAATGAGATTTGGGTTATTCCTCTTTGGGTAGCACCCATTCCTGTATTCATCTTACCTAATGCAGAAAATCTGTGTGAGCTTAACATAATAAATTGAAATCTAGAATGCGAAATGATATCTGCATATGTATAAAATGTTTTTGAGAAGAGAACAATGTGTACATCCTCGAGTACATGTCTTTCCTATCCATATGTCCTTTATTTTATTTATGTGACTATTAGTACTCTGTGCCTGAAGTAACAAGTTTCATGACTTAAAAGCCACATTCATAGGCATGTAGTGTTCTTTCTCCATCTTCTGAGTCAGCAATAGTTGGTAGAACTCTTCTCACAGTACATCACATTTCTTATCAGAGACAGATTCTGCTTCTGTTGTCATCTTCGGTTATCTCCTCTGACTTTTGACTTCTGCCTTCTTTCACTTTTAAGGACCCATGTGATTATATTGGGCTCACTAGGATAATCCAGGATGATCTTATTTTTAGGTCCTCTAATTAGCCATCATGCCATCTGCAACCTTAATTCCCCATGCCCTGTAACCTCACATATTCACAGGTTTCAGAGATCAACACATGAACATCTTTGGGGAGAGGGGCATTATTCTACCTACCACAGGTCTTACAGCCAAGGCCTCCAAAACAATATCGATTAGAAACAGTTCTGGTGTCTGTTCTTCCTCTGGATATTCATGGGAATGATTCTAAAGACTTATTATTCCTAGGCTATTTTTCATAGCTTTTGGTAACTATACATTATAAAAGTTGTCTTCTTGTCTAATGGGCCTCTTATATATCACTCTGTAATAAACCACCCAAAACTTAATGATTTAAAACAATTTGTTATTATCTCTCATGTTCCTGTAAGTTGCCTGGGCTTAGTTGGGTGGTTCTCACTTGGGGCTTGACCAGGCTGGATGTCCAGTGTGGTTACTTCACTCACACGTTGGAGGCTTCTGTGCTTCTTTAGGGGGCCTCTCTCTCCTACAGAGGAGTTTGTGATCATCACATTTTTGTGATCACATGTATTGTGATCATCACATTTTTCTTCTTTAATCTGTTAAGGTTGGCAGAGTTTAACATGTGGGTTGTTTTCTAAGATGTAGCTTTGGGATCAAGACCTGTGGAAGAAAGAGGAAGAAGCAGGAGTGGAGAAAGAGAGGCATCAAGCTGGTGGAGAGCCCTGACATCCCTGGCTCCATGGGAGCTCTGTAGCTGAGTTCCTCCTGCAATGGGCCAGGTGTTTATGCATTCATGCAGTCATTTGGATATGGGTTGTCCATATCCAGGGTGTGACCTTGGACAAAGCTGAAGCAATTCCCTAAAGGAGCTGAAGGTGGAATTATGGTTGTACAGTAGCCCCCTCCCTTATCTGCTGGGGATACATTTCAAGATCCCCAGTGGATGCCTGAAATCACGATTAGTACCAAACCCTATGTATACTATGTTTTTCCCTATACATACCTTTTCACTTAGAAGGACTTTACAGCTTCTCTTTGGTATATCTGGATTGCCAGCATCACTACTCTTGAGCTTTGGAGTCATTATTAAGAAAAATAAGGTTACTTAAATACAAGTACTGTGATACCACAACAGCCAATCTGATAATCCAGATGGCTACCAGGTGACTAACGGGAGGGGAGCATATACAACCTGGAGATGTTGGACAAAGGGATGATTCGCATGTAGGTAGGATGGAGCAGGACTGCTTAAGATTTCATCACATTACGCAGAACGGCCTTATGAATTCTTTATTTCTGGAATTTTCCACATAACATTTTTGGACTACAGTTCACTGCAGGTAAATGAAACTGCAGAAAGTAAAACCATGGATGTAGAGGGCACCACTGTACAGCACTCTCAGCAGCTGGAGCATCTCCCATCCTTGAAGGAAGATTTGGGCCGTCCCTCTCCATGTCTCTGCCACAAGGTTAATAGCACAGTTGACCCTTGAACAACACATGTTTGAATAGCATACATCCACTTAAATGTGGATTTTCTTCAATAAGTTAACAGTCAGCCCTCTGTATCCTCAGGTTTGCTGAGGGCTGACCTTATGCATTGTTGTACATGATTTTGTATAAAGAATGTGAGCATCCATAGATTTTGGGATCTGTGGGTGGTCCTGGAACCAACTGCCCTTGGATGCTGAGAGATAACTATAGTTAACTTTTTGGGGAGTCTAAAGTTATATGTGGAATTTTGACTGTGTCGGGGAGTTGGGGCCCCTAACTCCCATGTTGTTCAAGGGTCAGTTGTAGTAATATTTAAAATAGTTAAAACTGGACACAACCTGAATCTTCATCATACAGTAATCAATAAACATATGTAGTAGAGTCATATGATGAAAAAAACATACAGCAATGAAAATGAATGAACACTACATCTGTGAAGAATTTGCATTACCATCTGTCAGCATGGTTAAATTTCAGAAACATGTTAAGTGAAAAAAATCACATATAGAAAAAGGCATGTATAGTATTTCCATAAAATTTAAAAACATTAGAAACATTAATATTGTTTGTGGATCAGATATGTAGGGAAAGTTTTAAAATATTCATAGGAATTATAATCACTAAATTCATGATATGTCTAGGGAAGAAGGGTGGGGAATATCAAGGAAAGGGGCTCCAGGGGCTACAAATGTATCTGTAAACTTTTTTTTTTAAAAAAAATCTGAATTAATATGCATTATAGCACAATGTTAATATGTAATGAAATTTGGTCTTGAATACATGAGTATTACATTATGTTTTGTATTTAAAAAGTACTTCATAAAAAAATTAATATTTTGAAAATACCATGTAATCATTAAAACAAAATTACAGCTAACATCAACATGAATATATCTCAAAAGTGATGTTAAGTGAAAAAAAGTTGTAGTGGGATATATGCATTATGATGCCACTTCATTTTTTAAATAAGTGAAATGACATTCTATATTTTTTATATAATTATATGGTAAAAATATTTTAAAATGTAAGGGTAGGACACATATTAAAATCCAGATAGTTTTATCTTTGAGGAGAGAGAGAGATGACTACCAAAAGGATTTCCAGATATTCACATTGACTAAATCTGGGTGTTTGGTTCATGGGTGTTTATTGTATTACTTTCTGTGCTTCTTCGTATGTTTGAGATAGTTCATATTTTTAAAGAACTTAAGCATTCTATTCTGATTAGTCTTTCCCTTTGGTTATAATGAAAGTAACCACACAAGTATATGCCATCACTTGGTTGGCATGAAAAGAAAAGGAAAAGAATATCTTCTATTAATCTGCAATTTTCATATTTTCTGGTATATCCTCTGCTGCACCCATTTTTGCAAAAACACTGATGTCACTGATTAAGAACTCCCCCAAGGCTTATATGACTAGTTATTTTTGTGGTTGTTAAACCTCATTGCTGCAGTGGGAGAGCATTGGCTTTCTCAGGTAAAAGAAGTTAAAAGAAGCATGGTAGGTAGTTAATCCTGCTCTAGGCAAGTCATAGATTCTGCTCTCCTTGTTAAAAAAATCCAGACTTTAATTAGGAAGAATATTAAGTTATAACTATTTATACCCTTCCATATTATTCTTTGATCCTTGTTAATTCATATATCTCTGTTTTGCTTAGTTGCCATCCCTACATAAGGATTTTGTTATTGTCTTTTTATTTAACTTCAGTTAACATTTCCATGTATCCACCTAGTCCCATACTAGTCAATGTTCCATAGTTGATAATGTACCACAATTTACTTAGCCTTACTGCTATTGTTGAACTTTTGAGATTTTTCCAACTTTCCAGTATTATAAATAGCATTTCTATGACCATCTTTGTACACACTACTTCTTTTCTTTTTGGTCATTTCCTCAAGGTATAATCCTAAAGTGGAATTAGGCCAAAGGGTGTGAATAGTTTTATGACTTTAAGTTCATATTCCAAAACTCTATCAATTTAATTTAGACCCAATAAGATTGGGTTTATACATTTTAATATTTTAAAATTTTTAATAGGTATATAATGATTATTAAAAGTTACTGAGTTAAAAATTCTCCCAGATGCTTTTTTATCTTTTTTGGGGGGTGGGGGGATCTAATTACTAAAAGTAATACTCTCTCACTGTTATTAAAAAAAATCAAGTAAGTAAAAGTCCCTTCTAGACTTCCATCCCACAAAGATTCTGAGTTCCAATTTGGCTTGCATTCTTTCATGTTATTTTATATGTCTGCAATAGTTTCATTCTTGAGACTTCAGGTAACATTTGAAAATTGTGTGTCTGGTATTTTTCTCTCTTGACTTTGCTGTTCTTTTGATTATTTCCTTTCTCTCCGAATCTACAACTCTTTTTCCTGAAACTTGCAATATAATTCAATCTCTCAAAATCTTTATTTGCCACCATTGGACCTTTCGGCTATAGGTTTACTTTTATTCACAATCTCTAGTTCTAAGCCTTAGTAGCATCTCAGAACACTATCCTCAACCCACCCAAGATTATTTAAATCAGGATCTTAAAGGGTGGGACCCAGGAATCTGCATTTTCTAAAGTGCCCCAGGTGCAAAGTTTAGGTGTTTAAGATAAAGGCAGGGTTGAAAACCATTTTGTTACTCTAATTTCTGAATGATTGTTGTATACCTGCATGTTTTTGCTTTTATCTCTTATCACTTCTCAATTCCCTATAAACAACTATGAGTCTTCTGCTATACTGAAACTAATAACTTCCTTTTTTAAAATTCAATATCATTCAGTTTTAAGAATAGGTGATAGTTCTAGAAATTGGCTTTTCTGCCCCCAGTACACTTTACATGTTACTTTACAAATTTCATTTTTGTTTGTTTTGAAGTTTCATGTTTGTTAATGTATGTTATCTATGCTGCATTGCATACCCCAAAACTTGCGGTTTAAAACAAAAGCCATTTCTTTCAGTTCTGAAGTGTGGGCAGGGCTGAGTGGGGACTACTGGTCTCTGCTCCATTTGGTATAGGCTGGACAACTTGACTGCGGCTAGAAGATCCAAGTTGCTTGACTCACATGTCTGGTGCCTCAGCTGCTTCATTCGCTCCAACAGAGAGATTGGACTTCTTTACACAGTGGCTTGGGGACCACAAG
Organism: Pteropus vampyrus; assembly: GCF_000151845.1. Lineage (NCBI taxonomy): Eukaryota > Metazoa > Chordata > Mammalia > Chiroptera > Pteropodidae > Pteropus > Pteropus vampyrus. The sequence continues at coordinate 621,022 of NW_011888792.1, read as the reverse complement.
AGAACAAAATCCAAAGCCACCCAGGCTTGCAGCTGGCAGGCTGCCACTTCTGCTGCATTCTGTTGGTCAGTGCAAGTCACAGGCCAGCCAGATTCAAGGAGAGAAGAAATAGACTCCACTCTGGATGTAGAGGAGCAGCATGTGTGAACAGGGATGGGAGGTTTCAAGCAGGGAAAATATGCTGGGCATGTGGTAGAC
>NW_011888792.1:617016-619376 GCF_000151845.1 Pteropus vampyrus | reverse complement strand
GTTATGCAGCAATAGATACCTAATACATGTAGTCTATATCAGAATTCTTTGGAGAGCTTACTTAACATGCAATTCTGAGGTGATATCTGAATGAAAAAAAGAGTGTCTTTGGAGTAGGGGCCAGCAATCTATATTTTTAACATAGATTGCTGGCCCCTAACAAGTTTCTGAGGTGATTCTTATGTATTCTTAAATTTGAGAACCACTGCCTTATGCATTTAATCCATTAGTATTACTTCTTCCAAATAAAGTTGCATTTAAATCTTAATTTCTAAGACTTTCAGGGATAAGTATTGTCCAGGGCTTAAACACTAAACCTAGAGATTCTCGATGTTTTTAGTTAAAGACATTATTTCAAATATTATGACTTTGGTGGTATGTTTGAAGTAGTTAAAAGACAACACTAAGCAAGCTGGTGATGATTGTAACCAATCACTGCTACAGTAAGCCTTGTCCATAAAAATGTCCATACTAAATGTGCTACTTTCCTGGTCACCTTCAGGCTTGCACATACAGAGCAATAAATTGTTCATTTTGAGCAGAACAATTTATTGCTCTGTATGTGCTCACTCATATACTCAAGAGACCAAATTTGTCAATATTCCAGCAAGAGTATATCAAACTTTGCATTAGACATGTGTTTGGCTTCACCCTTATTTTTGCACTCTCTTCTACACCCTATCATATGTCCAACTCGACTCAGTGTCCTACTGGTAAAGAATCAAACTTGTTGAGAACTATAGCCCAAACTCTTAATGGTACTCAGCGTTAGACATGGTTGTTTTACTAGTTAGGGTTCTGACTTGAAAAGACTACACATTCAAATTGTGATAATTCAAGGAGAGTTTAATGAAGATAGTAGTAACAAAGGTATAAAATGGCTATAGGGAAATCACAAGGCATAGTGCACCTAGAGGCTAGTAGCTGAGCCATTCCAGATGGCAAGAGGAGGATTAGTTCCTAGAACTGGAAACAGAGTGAGGGCTGTGTGGAGAGGACCACCTAACAGCAGCTGAGATCTTTGGTGGAGGGAGGCATCTAACCCCTAGTGATCCCCATATAGCAGCAGGAAAATAAGACCCTGACCACACTCTCTTCCCTTCCTCTTATCTCTTGCCAGTGCTCTCCATTGGCCAAACCCAACAGGAAGTCAGAGGGCAAGTGAGTCCATTAAAATTTATTCTATTTTAATATGTGACCCTGTCTTCCTGATGGTTTTAATTAAAAGTAGTCAAGGAAATAGGCTATCAGAAGATGTATCTGTTATTAGGTGGCAAACTTAGAGGAAGAAGAAAATGTCCTAGCTATACAGTAGAATGTTAGAGAAGGTTCAGAAGTGGAAGTGAATACCTGGAGTAAACGGTCCTTGAGCATATAGACCTAACATGAGCAGAAGGAAAGAATGGACCAGGAGGAGAAGAGGTTTAAGTTACAGGTGCACTTCTGAATGTTTTTGAACACAAGAAAAATAGTTAGATTGACTGAACCAAATCTTCGTAGTTGGTAAGCATGTTCCATATGTGTTCTTTTCTTCCCCAATTTGGTAGGTAGGCAGGGGCTTTATGGGCAAAAGTTCAGTACCCAGTAATTCATCACTTGTATGAATTTTAAGCCCTTGGAATATGTGGGGGTAGAGAGGAGGTACCTCTGTGAAATTAGAATCATGAAATGCTGTATTTGGAAGGGATCTTCCACTACTACGAATCTAGTTTACAACATTCTTACTGTATGACTTTCTAGTTGATTAAAGTGGCCAGTGATAAGGGGCTCAATGTTTTAGTAAGCAACTTTTCCATTTCACATGCTCAGTCATAGAGCACTTTTTCCTGGGGCAGAGATATGCTTTTGTACAGCTTCTGCCTGTTGATCCTTTTTCTGCCATCTGGACGGGCTTGTAGTAGGCAATTCCCTCTTCTATGTGAAAGCTCTCCAACTATTATCTTTCTTCTTTTTTCTGTCTTTTATCCTGGTGAAGTGCTTAACAATAACAAGAAAGAAATATGCTAACATTTTATTGCCCGCTATGAACCACACACTGCTCTAGATGTTTTGTGCACCCTGTTGCTAATCTTTACAAAAACTTTATGAGATCAGTATTTTCATAAATATTTTACAGATGAGAAAGGTCGTGCAGGTTCTATGTGGCTGAGCTGGGATTCGAAGCAGGTCTGTGTGAGTCCAAGCTCCACCTTCTCTTCCTCCATTCCCAGTTCTTTCATTTCCCAGACATTTCAGCATCCTGGTCACTCTCTGGATTAGTGCTTCCCAAAGCAATGTTTTTCAAAATTTGGTTGAGCAGGATAATTATTGTTATGACAAAAGAAAAGAAAAAATACATTTGGAAAACAGTGTGCTAAACA
>NW_011888792.1:613133-616966 GCF_000151845.1 Pteropus vampyrus | reverse complement strand
AAGTTACAGGTGCACTTCTGAATGTTTTTGAACACAAGAAAAATAGTTAGATTGACTGAACCAAATCTTCGTAGTTGGTAAGCATGTTCCATATGTGTTCTTTTCTTCCCCAATTTGGTAGGTAGGCAGGGGCTTTATGGGCAAAAGTTCAGTACCCAGTAATTCATCACTTGTATGAATTTTAAGCCCTTGGAATATGTGGGGGTAGAGAGGAGGTACCTCTGTGAAATTAGAATCATGAAATGCTGTATTTGGAAGGGATCTTCCACTACTACGAATCTAGTTTACAACATTCTTACTGTATGACTTTCTAGTTGATTAAAGTGGCCAGTGATAAGGGGCTCAATGTTTTAGTAAGCAACTTTTCCATTTCACATGCTCAGTCATAGAGCACTTTTTCCTGGGGCAGAGATATGCTTTTGTACAGCTTCTGCCTGTTGATCCTTTTTCTGCCATCTGGACGGGCTTGTAGTAGGCAATTCCCTCTTCTATGTGAAAGCTCTCCAACTATTATCTTTCTTCTTTTTTCTGTCTTTTATCCTGGTGAAGTGCTTAACAATAACAAGAAAGAAATATGCTAACATTTTATTGCCCGCTATGAACCACACACTGCTCTAGATGTTTTGTGCACCCTGTTGCTAATCTTTACAAAAACTTTATGAGATCAGTATTTTCATAAATATTTTACAGATGAGAAAGGTCGTGCAGGTTCTATGTGGCTGAGCTGGGATTCGAAGCAGGTCTGTGTGAGTCCAAGCTCCACCTTCTCTTCCTCCATTCCCAGTTCTTTCATTTCCCAGACATTTCAGCATCCTGGTCACTCTCTGGATTAGTGCTTCCCAAAGCAATGTTTTTCAAAATTTGGTTGAGCAGGATAATTATTGTTATGACAAAAGAAAAGAAAAAATACATTTGGAAAACAGTGTGCTAAACAAAATGAAAGATGTTTCTATATTTTAGGACCTCTTAAAGCCTTTAATATGTGAAGTACATTGTGAAGCTCTAGTAAGAATATAGAATATTCAGGATTCTTTAATCCTATGATTAGAAATGATCCTGGGACTCTTTGGGTGAGTGTTTTGTAGAATTATTTTTGCCAGTCCTCACTTTGGTGAACATTACTTTAGATATGTTTTTCTATATTAGTATTGTTTTGAAAATTTGGTATACCAAACCGAGCTTGGTCTTTTATTAACTGACCAATAAAAAAAAAAAATCCTGTTATAAGATTTAATTTCAGCTTTATTAAAATCAAATCTTTCAACAATGATAACTGAGATGTATGTTTGTTTGTTGGTACCAGGAACCTCTATATGTAGCCAGCCTCTATTCTGATATTGGGGGATGAACACAGATGGCATACTAACACTAACTTTTTTTGAGCGCTAAAATCTGTTAGGAAAATATCTTGAACAAAAATAATGTTCTTTTAAAAAAACATACTTTATAGTCGATAGAAATAATAGGGATGTGGGGATGAATTTTTTAAATACTGAATTAAGTTTTTGTGGCATGATGCCAGGAAATTCTCTTTCCCTTTGTTTTAACTCTGAACAAAGTTGCAAGATTTTATCACTTAGCTTCCCGCTGAGTTAGATTCAATTTGTTTAGGTTTCATATAGGCCTGTTTCTGTGGTTTGATTGAACATAAATGCTGAACCAAGATCCCCAAATGACTACAGCTCTCAACTTCCTGAAAACTACTCTTCTTTATTTACATGTATTCTTTTCTCCTTACTTTTTGCCTTGTATTTGAATCTTAAAAAGTTAATCAGAAAACTCCAGTTTGAGACATTTAAACATTAATAGCACAAAACTGAATCTTAGCAGTTTGGAATTTTTTATTTTATTTTATTTTTAAGCGAGGCAACCTTTGGTTGACCTCACAGATTGTAAGGACCTTGTCAGTTTACAATCTCTTATTTTTTATTTTTTACGCCTACAGCACCTGGTGTTCCTAGGTGGTCTCCCATCCAAGTACTAAGCAGGCCCAACCCTGCTTAGCTTCTAAGATCAGACAGGATTGGGCTTGTTCAGGGTGGCATGGCTGTAGACAGTTTGGAATTTTTTAGTATTAAAATTTTTGAAGGAAAAACAATAGACTTTTGTTTCCAAATCTATCATATTAGAAAAGTTAACTTATAATATAACTAATGAAAAGCCCACCTCTCCTAACACCAAGGACTCAATTCTTAGCAGAAAGGTTATATTTTAATACTTTTCATGCTTATATCTTCATGATTTCTCCTCTTCCATTTAGAATCTGCATTGATGTTGCTTGCTATGAGATAATAGAAAATGTATATATATATTGGTCTCCCTCCACCCAGCCCCTATCCTCCATTCTTGGTACAGAGCTCCTGAAATTCTTATAAATTCCTAAGTGATAAGGGCACTAGGACCATCCTTTGTCCTATTGAGGCTACTCTAGGTGGGCTTCTGGCTGTCTGTTAGATGGGGGCTGTTCATCAGAAAGACCAAGGCATGATTAGAAGGTTGGAATTTCCAGCCCCATTTGTCATCCTCCAGAGAGGGGACAGGGATTAAAAATGGAGTTAATAATTCGATGTGCCTATTTAAGGAAGCCTCCATAAAAATCCCAATAGTACAGAGTTCAGAGAGCTTCCAGGTTGGTGAACACATCCACTGGGAGGGTGACACACCCTGACCCCACAAAGACTGAAGCTTCTTGCTCGGGACCCTGCCAGACCTTGCCCTATGTATCTCTTCATCTGGGTATTCATTTATATCCTTTATCATATCCTTTAATATACTGGCGATCGTGAAGTTTTCCTCTGATTTCTGTGAGCCACTCTAGCAAATTGATAGAACCTGAGGAGGGGGTTGTGGGAACTTTCAATTTGTAACCAGATTGGACAGAAGTTGTAGGTAACCTAGGAACCTACTGTGATTGGCATCTGAAGCGGGATGGGGAGCAGTCTTGTAGGACTGAGCCTTTAACTTGTGGGACATTATCTCCAGGTAGATAGTGTCAAAATTGAGTTAAATTGTGGGACATCCAGCTGGTGCTGCAGAGAATTAATTGCTTAGTGTGGGGAAAACCCCACGCACATTTGGTGACTAGAGGTGTCAGACTGAAGTGTTCTGTGTGAGTTGTAAAGGAGACACCCAGGGAAGAATCATAGAAGAGAAAACTGAGGTTTTACCAAAAACATTTGCCAACAATTTTTTATTTGGAGCCTAGAAAAGGGTCAAGTTAAAAATGAGAAATAAGAGAAAATTCACAAGAGTACCCACTCATCTTCAACAAAAAGGGACTGTCACAGAGACCCATGAAAGGACCTTTCCAGGTACTTTGGGGTACAGACTTCTGATGGCATTGCTTAAATAACTTTGAGACCATACCACTGGACTAAGTTAGGATTTCTAGAATTCTGGTAGAGAAGCTGATAGGTTCATGAAACTGCTAACCTAAGACAGAGCAAAATAAGAATTACCCAGAACTGAGGAAGAATGATTACGGGATTTTGGAATGTTGTGGATCCCCCTTTCTCATTTTTTTTTACACTATCAGCAACTCATGACAATTTAGTAGATTAAGCTTTTGTAAACAGAGATAAATTATTTATCTTTTTCTCTTTTTCTGATCTCCCCAGAATTTAGAATTTCTTATCAAGTATTCTTATTTTCATGCATCATAATTATTTGCATAGATTAAGAAGTTGTTTCATTTGTTAGCAGTACATAATTAGAAATATGGGTTGTATATCTAAGGCTTAACTGGAGTGTCATATTTGAGAATGATGGTCATAGTATCAGATATGACCTTACATTTATAGGAGCTAAGGTTAATTTTATGGAGCTAGTACCTA